>NW_028293111.1:2500-5734 GCF_960531495.2 Zeus faber | reverse complement strand
GACAACTGGGACAGACGGGGCGGCTCACCTTCGCTCGTGTTGTTTTTGCATCGGCGCCGTGGGAGCTTTCGAGACGCCCGTCGTCTCGGGCCCCGAGCGGCTGCCGTGCGGGTTGCGGACCCCCGTGGGTCGTGAGTAGGCGAACCGGCCGGGTGAACGGCGTGGGGCACTCACGTGGGGGGTCACTATTGCACATCCTGTGGGGAGGCCCCAATCTGGGCCGGGACACACAGTGGTGGTGGCGGTGCTTAAGCTGCTGCTAATTTCACTCACTCACACACTCCTGTCTCCAGTCCCTCCAGAGAGGTGCCTCCCCACATATACGGTGAGGAAGTGTTTTATCAAAATGGCCGTTTACATAGGGGCCCTAGGCCAGGCGAAACCAACACGCCTACCTGGTTGTCGCCCTGAAGATGGGGACGGCTGCAACTGGTGTTCTTCGTCGGACTTTGAAAAAATCCTCGCCGCTCCCATCCAGTTGCATCGCCTCCGTGCCTCTGGGACTCTGGCTCCCTATAAACGGTGAGGAGGTGTTTTAGTAAGGTGAGTGTTTACAGGGGGTGCCCGAGGCCAGATGAAACCAACACGCCTGCCTGATTGTCGCCCTGAAGATGGGGACGGCTGCAACTGGGGTTCTGCGTCGGACTTGTGGAAAAATAAAAATATTAAATCCTCGCCGATTCAATCCATTGATATGTGTTCGAACGGGGACGGGGACGCGGACGCGGACGCGGACGCGGAACTCGGAACTCGGAACTCGGAACTCGGAACTCGGAACTCGGAACTCGGAACTCGGGACACGGGACACGGGACACGGACACGGACACGGACACGGACACGGACACGGCCGCCTTCCGGGCCCCGGACCGGGGCTTTGCCAACGGCGCATTAAACCCAGAGCAGGGCGTGTTCGTCGGCGGCCACGAGAGCTTCCGAACGCACTTGGTCCCGTGGCTCTAGCCCGTCGGGAAGTGCGCCGACCGGGGATGGGCCGCCTTCGGGCCCCCGAACCGGGGTTTGGTCACCGGCGCATTAAACCCATAGCGGTGCGTGTTCGTCGGCGGCCACGAGAGGTTCCGAAAGCCCTTGGTCCCGTGGCTCTAGCCCGTCGGGAAGTGTAGTTCGTGCCCGGCCTACCGCCTCCATCCTCGGTCCCAGCCTTCTGCATTGGCTTAATGGACTTGGAACACAGTCTCCCTATATACGGTGAGGAAGTGTTTTTTCAAAATGTCCGTCTACATGGGGGCCCTAGGCCAGGCGAAACCAACACGCCTACCTGGTTGTCGCCCTGAAGATGGGTACGCCGTCATCTGGGGACCAGCGTCGGACTTAGAAAATTTTCGCCGCTTCGATCCAATTCTGTTAATTGCTCCATCTCCCTCGGTTCAGCCGACACGCACACCCGGCGCGGGGCCTCCTCCTTCTCCTCCTAAACACAGAGCGGTGCGTGTTCGTCGGCGGCCACGAGAGCTTCCGAACGCACTTGGTCCCGTGGCTCTAGCCCGTCGGGAAGTGCGCCGACCGGGGATGGGCCGCCTTCGGGCCCCCGAACCGGGGTTTGGTCACCCGCGCATTAAACACAGAGCGGTGCGTGTTCGTCGGCGGCCACGAGAGCTTCCGAACGCACTTGGTCCCGTGGCTCTAGCCCGTCGGGAAGTGCGCCGACCGGGGATGGGCCGCCTTCGGGCCCCCGAACCGGGGTTTGGTCACCCGCGCATTAAACACAGAGCGGTGCGTGTTCGTCGGCGGCCACGAGAGCTTCCGAACGCACTTGGTCCCGTGGCTCTAGCCCGTCGGGAAGTGCGCCGACCGGGGATGGGCCGCCTTCGGGCCCCCGAACCGGGGTTTGGTCACCCGCGCATTAAACACAGAGCGGTGCGTGTTCGTCGGCGGCCACGAGAGCTTCCGAACGCACTTGGTCCCGTGGCTCTAGCCCGTCGGGAAGTGCGCCGACCGGGGATGGGCCGCCTTCGGGCCCCCGAACCGGGGTTTGGTCACCCGCGCATTAAACACAGAGCGGTGCGTGTTCGTCGGCGGCCACGAGAGCTTCCGAACGCACTTGGTCCCGTGGCTCTAGCCCGTCGGGAAGTGCGCCGACCGGGGATGGGCCGCCTTCGGGCCCCCGAACCGGGGTTTGGTCACCCGCGCATTAAACACAGAGCGGTGCGTGTTCGTCGGCGGCCACGAGAGCTTCCGAACGCACTTGGTCCCGTGGCTCTAGCCCGTCGGGAAGTGCGCCGACCGGGGATGGGCCGCCTTCGGGCCCCCGAACCGGGGTTTGGTCACCCGCGCATTAAACACAGAGCGGTGCGTGTTCGTCGGCGGCCACGAGAGCTTCCGAAAGCCCTTGGTCCCGTGGCTCTAGCCCGTCGGGAAGTGTAGTTCGTGCCCGGCCTACCGCCTCCATCCTCGGTCCCAGCCTTCTGCATTGGCTTAATGGACTTGGAACACAGTCTCCCTATATACGGTGAGGAAGTGTTTTTTCAAAATGTCCGTCTACATGGGGGCCCTAGGCCAGGCGAAACCAACACGCCTACCTGGTTGTCGCCCTGAAGATGGGTACGCCGTCATCTGGGGACCAGCGTCGGACTTAGAAAATTTTCGCCGCTTCGATCCAATTCTGTTAATTGCTCCATCTCCCTCGGTTCAGCCGACACGCACACCCGGCGCGGGGCCTCCTCCTTCTCCTCCTAAACACAGAGCGGTGCGTGTTCGTCGGCGGCCACGAGAGCTTCCGAACGCACTTGGTCCCGTGGCTCTAGCCCGTCGGGAAGTGCGCCGACCGGGGATGGGCCGCCTTCGGGCCCCCGAACCGGGGTTTGGTCACCCGCGCATTAAACACAGAGCGGTGCGTGTTCGTCGGCGGCCACGAGAGCTTCCGAACGCACTTGGTCCCGTGGCTCTAGCCCGTCGGGAAGTGCGCCGACCGGGGATGGGCCGCCTTCGGGCCCCCGAACCGGGGTTTGGTCACCCGCGCATTAAACACAGAGCGGTGCGTGTTCGTCGGCGGCCACGAGAGCTTCCGAACGCACTTGGTCCCGTGGCTCTAGCCCGTCGGGAAGTGCGCCGACCGGGGATGGGCCGCCTTCGGGCCCCCGAACCGGGGTTTGGTCACCCGCGCATTAAACACAGAGCGGTGCGTGTTCGTCGGCGGCCACGAGAGCTTCCGAACGCACTTGGTCCCGTGGCTCTAGCCCGTCGGGAAGTGCGCCGACCGGGGATGGGCCGCCTTCG
>NW_028293112.1:62500-65000 GCF_960531495.2 Zeus faber | reverse complement strand
AACCGGGGTTTGGTCACCCGCGCATTAAACACAGAGCGGTGCGTGTTCGTCGGCGGCCACGAGAGCTTCCGAACGCACTTGGTCCCGTGGCTCTAGCCCGTCGGGAAGTGCGCCGACCGGGGATGGGCCGCCTTCGGGCCCCCGAACCGGGGTTTGGTCACCCGCGCATTAAACACAGAGCGGTGCGTGTTCGTCGGCGGCCACGAGAGCTTCCGAACGCACTTGGTCCCGTGGCTCTAGCCCGTCGGGAAGTGCGCCGACCGGGGATGGGCCGCCTTCGGGCCCCCGAACCGGGGTTTGGTCACCCGCGCATTAAACACAGAGCGGTGCGTGTTCGTCGGCGGCCACGAGAGCTTCCGAACGCACTTGGTCCCGTGGCTCTAGCCCGTCGGGAAGTGCGCCGACCGGGGATGGGCCGCCTTCGGGCCCCCGAACCGGGGTTTGGTCACCCGCGCATTAAACCCATAGCGGTGCGTGTTCGTCGGCGGCCACGAGAGGTTCCGAAAGCCCTTGGTCCCGTGGCTCTAGCCCGTCGGGAAGTGTAGTTCGTGCCCGGCCTACCGCCTCCATCCTCGGTCCCAGCCTTCTGCATTGGCTTAATGGACTTGGAACACAGTCTCCCTATATACGGTGAGGAAGTGTTTTTTCAAAATGTCCGTCTACATGGGGGCCCTAGGCCAGGCGAAACCAACACGCCTACCTGGTTGTCGCCCTGAAGATGGGTACGCCGTCATCTGGGGACCAGCGTCGGACTTAGAAAATTTTCGCCGCTTCGATCCAATTCTGTTAATTGCTCCATCTCCCTCGGTTCAGCCGACACGCACACCCGGCGCGGGGCCTCCTCCTTCTCCTCCTAAACACAGAGCGGTGCGTGTTCGTCGGCGGCCACGAGAGCTTCCGAACGCACTTGGTCCCGTGGCTCTAGCCCGTCGGGAAGTGCGCCGACCGGGGATGGGCCGCCTTCGGGCCCCCGAACCGGGGTTTGGTCACCCGCGCATTAAACACAGAGCGGTGCGTGTTCGTCGGCGGCCACGAGAGCTTCCGAACGCACTTGGTCCCGTGGCTCTAGCCCGTCGGGAAGTGCGCCGACCGGGGATGGGCCGCCTTCGGGCCCCCGAACCGGGGTTTGGTCACCCGCGCATTAAACACAGAGCGGTGCGTGTTCGTCGGCGGCCACGAGAGCTTCCGAACGCACTTGGTCCCGTGGCTCTAGCCCGTCGGGAAGTGCGCCGACCGGGGATGGGCCGCCTTCGGGCCCCCGAACCGGGGTTTGGTCACCCGCGCATTAAACACAGAGCGGTGCGTGTTCGTCGGCGGCCACGAGAGCTTCCGAACGCACTTGGTCCCGTGGCTCTAGCCCGTCGGGAAGTGCGCCGACCGGGGATGGGCCGCCTTCGGGCCCCCGAACCGGGGTTTGGTCACCCGCGCATTAAACACAGAGCGGTGCGTGTTCGTCGGCGGCCACGAGAGCTTCCGAACGCACTTGGTCCCGTGGCTCTAGCCCGTCGGGAAGTGCGCCGACCGGGGATGGGCCGCCTTCGGGCCCCCGAACCGGGGTTTGGTCACCCGCGCATTAAACACAGAGCGGTGCGTGTTCGTCGGCGGCCACGAGAGCTTCCGAACGCACTTGGTCCCGTGGCTCTAGCCCGTCGGGAAGTGCGCCGACCGGGGATGGGCCGCCTTCGGGCCCCCGAACCGGGGTTTGGTCACCGGCGCATTAAACCCATAGCGGTGCGTGTTCGTCGGCGGCCACGAGAGGTTCCGAAAGCCCTTGGTCCCGTGGCTCTAGCCCGTCGGGAAGTGTAGTTCGTGCCCGGCCTACCGCCTCCATCCTCGGTCCCAGCCTTCTGCATTGGCTTAATGGACTTGGAACACAGTCTCCCTATATACGGTGAGGAAGTGTTTTTTCAAAATGTCCGTCTACATGGGGGCCCTAGGCCAGGCGAAACCAACACGCCTACCTGGTTGTCGCCCTGAAGATGGGTACGCCGTCATCTGGGGACCAGCGTCGGACTTAGAAAATTTTCGCCGCTTCGATCCAATTCTGTTAATTGCTCCATCTCCCTCGGTTCAGCCGACACGCACACCCGGCGCGGGGCCTCCTCCTTCTCCTCCTAAACACAGAGCGGTGCGTGTTCGTCGGCGGCCACGAGAGCTTCCGAACGCACTTGGTCCCGTGGCTCTAGCCCGTCGGGAAGTGCGCCGACCGGGGATGGGCCGCCTTCGGGCCCCCGAACCGGGGTTTGGTCACCCGCGCATTAAACACAGAGCGGTGCGTGTTCGTCGGCGGCCACGAGAGCTTCCGAACGCACTTGGTCCCGTGGCTCTAGCCCGTCGGGAAGTGCGCCGACCGGGGATGGGCCGCCTTCGGGCCCCCGAACCGGGGTTTGGTCACCCGCGCATTAAACACAGAGCGGTGCGTGTTCGTCGGCGGCCACGAGAGCTTCCGAACGCACTTGGTCCCGTGGCTCTAGCCCGTCGGGAAGTGCGCCGACCGGGG
>NW_028293112.1:45000-47500 GCF_960531495.2 Zeus faber | reverse complement strand
CGTGGCTCTAGCCCGTCGGGAAGTGCGCCGACCGGGGATGGGCCGCCTTCGGGCCCCCGAACCGGGGTTTGGTCACCCGCGCATTAAACACAGAGCGGTGCGTGTTCGTCGGCGGCCACGAGAGCTTCCGAACGCACTTGGTCCCGTGGCTCTAGCCCGTCGGGAAGTGCGCCGACCGGGGATGGGCCGCCTTCGGGCCCCCGAACCGGGGTTTGGTCACCCGCGCATTAAACACAGAGCGGTGCGTGTTCGTCGGCGGCCACGAGAGCTTCCGAACGCACTTGGTCCCGTGGCTCTAGCCCGTCGGGAAGTGCGCCGACCGGGGATGGGCCGCCTTCGGGCCCCCGAACCGGGGTTTGGTCACCCGCGCATTAAACACAGAGCGGTGCGTGTTCGTCGGCGGCCACGAGAGCTTCCGAACGCACTTGGTCCCGTGGCTCTAGCCCGTCGGGAAGTGCGCCGACCGGGGATGGGCCGCCTTCGGGCCCCCGAACCGGGGTTTGGTCACCCGCGCATTAAACACAGAGCGGTGCGTGTTCGTCGGCGGCCACGAGAGCTTCCGAACGCACTTGGTCCCGTGGCTCTAGCCCGTCGGGAAGTGCGCCGACCGGGGATGGGCCGCCTTCGGGCCCCCGAACCGGGGTTTGGTCACCCGCGCATTAAACACAGAGCGGTGCGTGTTCGTCGGCGGCCACGAGAGCTTCCGAACGCACTTGGTCCCGTGGCTCTAGCCCGTCGGGAAGTGCGCCGACCGGGGATGGGCCGCCTTCGGGCCCCCGAACCGGGGTTTGGTCACCCGCGCATTAAACACAGAGCGGTGCGTGTTCGTCGGCGGCCACGAGAGCTTCCGAACGCACTTGGTCCCGTGGCTCTAGCCCGTCGGGAAGTGCGCCGACCGGGGATGGGCCGCCTTCGGGCCCCCGAACCGGGGTTTGGTCACCCGCGCATTAAACACAGAGCGGTGCGTGTTCGTCGGCGGCCACGAGAGCTTCCGAACGCACTTGGTCCCGTGGCTCTAGCCCGTCGGGAAGTGCGCCGACCGGGGATGGGCCGCCTTCGGGCCCCCGAACCGGGGTTTGGTCACCCGCGCATTAAACACAGAGCGGTGCGTGTTCGTCGGCGGCCACGAGAGCTTCCGAACGCACTTGGTCCCGTGGCTCTAGCCCGTCGGGAAGTGCGCCGACCGGGGATGGGCCGCCTTCGGGCCCCCGAACCGGGGTTTGGTCACCCGCGCATTAAACACAGAGCGGTGCGTGTTCGTCGGCGGCCACGAGAGCTTCCGAACGCACTTGGTCCCGTGGCTCTAGCCCGTCGGGAAGTGCGCCGACCGGGGATGGGCCGCCTTCGGGCCCCCGAACCGGGGTTTGGTCACCCGCGCATTAAACACAGAGCGGTGCGTGTTCGTCGGCGGCCACGAGAGCTTCCGAACGCACTTGGTCCCGTGGCTCTAGCCCGTCGGGAAGTGCGCCGACCGGGGATGGGCCGCCTTCGGGCCCCCGAACCGGGGTTTGGTCACCCGCGCATTAAACACAGAGCGGTGCGTGTTCGTCGGCGGCCACGAGAGCTTCCGAACGCACTTGGTCCCGTGGCTCTAGCCCGTCGGGAAGTGCGCCGACCGGGGATGGGCCGCCTTCGGGCCCCCGAACCGGGGTTTGGTCACCCGCGCATTAAACACAGAGCGGTGCGTGTTCGTCGGCGGCCACGAGAGCTTCCGAACGCACTTGGTCCCGTGGCTCTAGCCCGTCGGGAAGTGCGCCGACCGGGGATGGGCCGCCTTCGGGCCCCCGAACCGGGGTTTGGTCACCCGCGCATTAAACACAGAGCGGTGCGTGTTCGTCGGCGGCCACGAGAGCTTCCGAACGCACTTGGTCCCGTGGCTCTAGCCCGTCGGGAAGTGCGCCGACCGGGGATGGGCCGCCTTCGGGCCCCCGAACCGGGGTTTGGTCACCCGCGCATTAAACACAGAGCGGTGCGTGTTCGTCGGCGGCCACGAGAGCTTCCGAACGCACTTGGTCCCGTGGCTCTAGCCCGTCGGGAAGTGCGCCGACCGGGGATGGGCCGCCTTCGGGCCCCCGAACCGGGGTTTGGTCACCCGCGCATTAAACACAGAGCGGTGCGTGTTCGTCGGCGGCCACGAGAGCTTCCGAACGCACTTGGTCCCGTGGCTCTAGCCCGTCGGGAAGTGCGCCGACCGGGGATGGGCCGCCTTCGGGCCCCCGAACCGGGGTTTGGTCACCCGCGCATTAAACACAGAGCGGTGCGTGTTCGTCGGCGGCCACGAGAGCTTCCGAACGCACTTGGTCCCGTGGCTCTAGCCCGTCGGGAAGTGCGCCGACCGGGGATGGGCCGCCTTCGGGCCCCCGAACCGGGGTTTGGTCACCCGCGCATTAAACACAGAGCGGTGCGTGTTCGTCGGCGGCCACGAGAGCTTCCGAACGCACTTGGTCCCGTGGCTCTAGCCCGTCGGGAAGTGCGCCGACCGGGGATGGGCCGCCTTCGG
>NW_028293112.1:0-2500 GCF_960531495.2 Zeus faber | reverse complement strand
AGCGGCTGCCGTGCGGGTTGCGGACCCCCGTGGGTCGTGAGTAGGCGAACCGGCCGGGTGAACGGCGTGGGGCACTCACGTGGGGGGTCACTATTGCACATCCTGTGGGGAGGCCCCAATCTGGGCCGGGACACACAGTGGTGGTGGCGGTGCTTAAGCTGCTGCTAATTTCACTCACTCACACACTCCTGTCTCCAGTCCCTCCAGAGAGGTGCCTCCCCACATATACGGTGAGGAAGTGTTTTATCAAAATGGCCGTTTACATAGGGGCCCTAGGCCAGGCGAAACCAACACGCCTACCTGGTTGTCGCCCTGAAGATGGGGACGGCTGCAACTGGTGTTCTTCGTCGGACTTTGAAAAAATCCTCGCCGCTCCCATCCAGTTGCATCGCCTCCGTGCCTCTGGGACTCTGGCTCCCTATAAACGGTGAGGAGGTGTTTTAGTAAGGTGAGTGTTTACAGGGGGTGCCCGAGGCCAGATGAAACCAACACGCCTGCCTGATTGTCGCCCTGAAGATGGGGACGGCTGCAACTGGGGTTCTGCGTCGGACTTGTGGAAAAATAAAAATATTAAATCCTCGCCGATTCAATCCATTGATATGTGTTCGAACGGGGACGGGGACGCGGACGCGGACGCGGACGCGGACGCGGAACTCGGAACTCGGAACTCGGAACTCGGAACTCGGAACTCGGGACACGGGACACGGGACACGGACACGGACACGGACACGGACACGGACACGGACACGGACACGGCCGCCTTCCGGGCCCCGGACCGGGGCTTTGCCAACGGCGCATTAAACCCAGAGCAGGGCGTGTTCGTCGGCGGCCACGGGAGCTTCCGAACGCACTTGGTCCCGTGGCTCTAGCCCGTCGGGAAGTGCGCCGACCGGGGATGGGCCGCCTTCGGGCCCCGAACCGGGGTTTGGTCACCGGCGCATTAAACCCATAGCGGTGCGTGTTCGTCGGCGGCCACGAGAGGTTCCGAAAGCCCTTGGTCCCGTGGCTCTAGCCCGTCGGGAAGTGTAGTTCGTGCCCGGCCTACCGCCTCCATCCTCGGTCCCAGCCTTCTGCATTGGCTTAATGGACTTGGAACACAGTCTCCCTATATACGGTGAGGAAGTGTTTTTTCAAAATGTCCGTCTACATGGGGGCCCTAGGCCAGGCGAAACCAACACGCCTACCTGGTTGTCGCCCTGAAGATGGGTACGCCGTCATCTGGGGACCAGCGTCGGACTTAGAAAATTTTCGCCGCTTCGATCCAATTCTGTTAATTGCTCCATCTCCCTCGGTTCAGCCGACACGCACACCCGGCGCGGGGCCTCCTCCTTCTCCTCCTAAACACAGAGCGGTGCGTGTTCGTCGGCGGCCACGAGAGCTTCCGAACGCACTTGGTCCCGTGGCTCTAGCCCGTCGGGAAGTGCGCCGACCGGGGATGGGCCGCCTTCGGGCCCCCGAACCGGGGTTTGGTCACCCGCGCATTAAACACAGAGCGGTGCGTGTTCGTCGGCGGCCACGAGAGCTTCCGAACGCACTTGGTCCCGTGGCTCTAGCCCGTCGGGAAGTGCGCCGACCGGGGATGGGCCGCCTTCGGGCCCCCGAACCGGGGTTTGGTCACCCGCGCATTAAACACAGAGCGGTGCGTGTTCGTCGGCGGCCACGAGAGCTTCCGAACGCACTTGGTCCCGTGGCTCTAGCCCGTCGGGAAGTGCGCCGACCGGGGATGGGCCGCCTTCGGGCCCCCGAACCGGGGTTTGGTCACCCGCGCATTAAACACAGAGCGGTGCGTGTTCGTCGGCGGCCACGAGAGCTTCCGAACGCACTTGGTCCCGTGGCTCTAGCCCGTCGGGAAGTGCGCCGACCGGGGATGGGCCGCCTTCGGGCCCCCGAACCGGGGTTTGGTCACCCGCGCATTAAACACAGAGCGGTGCGTGTTCGTCGGCGGCCACGAGAGCTTCCGAACGCACTTGGTCCCGTGGCTCTAGCCCGTCGGGAAGTGCGCCGACCGGGGATGGGCCGCCTTCGGGCCCCCGAACCGGGGTTTGGTCACCCGCGCATTAAACACAGAGCGGTGCGTGTTCGTCGGCGGCCACGAGAGCTTCCGAACGCACTTGGTCCCGTGGCTCTAGCCCGTCGGGAAGTGCGCCGACCGGGGATGGGCCGCCTTCGGGCCCCCGAACCGGGGTTTGGTCACCCGCGCATTAAACACAGAGCGGTGCGTGTTCGTCGGCGGCCACGAGAGCTTCCGAACGCACTTGGTCCCGTGGCTCTAGCCCGTCGGGAAGTGCGCCGACCGGGGATGGGCCGCCTTCGGGCCCCCGAACCGGGGTTTGGTCACCCGCGCATTAAACACAGAGCGGTGCGTGTTCGTCGGCGGCCACGAGAGCTTCCGAACGCACTTGGTCCCGTGGCTCTAGCCCGTCGGGAAGTGCGCCGACCGGGGATGGGCCGCCTTCGGGCCCCCGAACCGGGGTTTGGTCACCCGCGCATTAAACACAGA
>NW_028293114.1:0-12246 GCF_960531495.2 Zeus faber | reverse complement strand
GTTCTGACTCGGAGGGTCATTTTGAGACTCCAGAAGCGGAGTCTCCGCGCGTCCTGAAGAAGCTGACGCAGCTGGACAACTCCGGACACGCAGGTGAGACTCCACCACCGGCGGGGGCCTCGCGTCTGATCCCCGGAGCCCGTCGGCTTAAATAGAGTTCTCAGCCGTGTGAGCCCCAGAACGGACTCCGCCAGAGAGCTTCTCCCCTCTCGTTCTCCCTCTCTCTCACCCCCCCCTTGTCCCGGTTTCACCCACACAGTCACAAGATCGGGCTGTCTCCGTGTTGCCATGGCGACGGATGAGCCGGAGCAAGTCTACTTTGCAGAGAAAAATATGTTTTTATTTATTTGCTCGTGTCTCGAAAGCTCCGCAGTCCCCCCGGAAAGTTGAGTTTCAAACTCAACATGAGGACGCGACGTGTCGCAACAAGTCATGATAGTCGTATGTGAATGGCAGTCACGGTTTAGGCTGTTGGCGTTATTCTGTGAAGCTTGGGAAAGTGAAACGTGGAACAGTTCACAACAAAGAGGTTTTCTGATTAATGCTCTGCTTCTGGACAAACTGTTCTACTCCAGCCGCGTGCAGCCGATGTGTCTGGATTAGTCTCATTAATAAAACATTGACGAGGCGAAGAGGGCGATAGAATACCGTCCTGCACGGATCAGTGGTTTTGTCAGTGTCTGTCCATATTGACGCCCCGTTTCATTCAGTGTATATACAGTCATTTAGAATTAGAACGGTAGTTTTTTTATCAGTCCTGTTTCTCTCTCTCTCTCTCTCTCTCGCTCTCTCACCCTCCAGCATTCCTAGTTTACGTTAGGTTGTCAAACTGTAGTTTTGCCTGATGTTGTTTTCGTTGCTAAGGCCACATGGCGTTGCGAGATCTGGAGGGTGTGGTTCCTCTAGTTCCCTGTCCTCGGGGGTTTTCTGTTTGTGTGTGTGTGTGTGTGTGCGTGTGCGTGCTTGCGTTTGTGGTTGTGTGTGCGTCTGTGCGTGCTTGAGTGCGCGCGCGTGTGTGTCCTTCTATACTATGTCACGACATTAACATAGCGAGTGAACTTCGGCAGATGCCTGCATGATTTAAATTTCCTGTATGAGGTGTGTCACAAAAACCAGTTTGTCCTTGCCCGTGTGAAATGTGTGAAAACTGCTTGAAAACCCTGCAGTACGCCCCCCTCCGAAGAAACGCAGTAAACCGCCCGTGCTGACAAAGACAAAGAAAATAAAAATAAAAAACAAGGAAAGGAAATGAAGGGAGTGAAGAAAGTTTATTTTTAAATGATAAAACAAAAGAGGTTTGTTTTGGTTTGATAATGGCCAGTCGTGCATTGCCCCTCGGATCTGGCGTGTGGGTGTATTTTCCAGTTACAGAGTCCTTGTGTATTTGCAGCTTTATGACTCAACCGGCGCCGGTTGTTAGCGGGATGTGTCGAGGACACAGGATGTGAAGGGCCGTTTTCAAGGTCCCAAAAGAAAGCCATAAAACTACAAGTGTATGACCAGAATGCCCGAACAACGGCTCAAGTCATTAGCTAGCGGCTAACAGCTAGAACCCGGGAAGTGAACTAAGAAGTACTGAGATGTGCTCTCTTTTCCGCAGCGCTTCCTAAAAGTAACGGACGGGTGACGTCACGTCCGTTCGTGGACGACAACTCCAACCGGGGCGTGTGTTGCCAGGGCGTGGAGGCCCTCAACAACCTGACCAGCTCCTCCCTCAACAGCAGCAGCTTGGGCTTGGACCAGAACCTCAACTTGACCCTGAGCTCCGGCAAACCGCCCCAGCCCCAGGCCCTCCGGCCGCCCACCCTCTCCCTCGCCTCCGCCCTCACCCGACCCGACCCGGCGGAGGTGGACGACGAGGCCCCGGCGACCTCCGACTCCAGCCCCGACTCCAACCTGCACCCGGGCCATGACCTTGGCGTAGACGCAGACTTGCTCAATGGCAACATGAACTTTGACCTCCCCGCGGCGGACGCACAGCTGAGCTGCAACCTGGAGGGGAAGGAGGGGTCGGTGAGGCAGACGGCCAACAAGACGAACAGCACAATTATCACGTGAGTAACGTCACGGGTCTCCTGGCGCAAAGGTGGACGTCCACTTTGATTAAAGATTAAATTCTCTACTCTTCATCCATTGGTTCATCATTTCCTCTCCTCTTTTTATTCACTTTCATTTTTTTATTTTTTTTTATTGTGTGTTGGAAGTTTGAATGATTGTGGTTTTTTTTTTTTTCCCCTCATAATTGCAGAGTTGTGACCACAACACCTACGTGCGGGTGTTTCACTGAGAGGGAATGTGAAAGTGGAATTTGATCAAAAGTGTCTCACTTCAACGACCCAAGTGGCTCGTGTGTCCTTTTCTGTTATAGAAGTTTTCAATGATATTTAGAGGTTTTTAAGCTATAATATCCCCATCCCGCTGCCTGGTGTTCACGTGTCTTAATCTCCTTTGTCCCCCCCTTCCCTACGTAATGTGCATCAGGGATGCTGAGCAGGTCCATTTCCTCTGTGTTCTGTTGTAAGTACTTCAGAACAGAGCGTGTGTGTGTGTGTGTGTGTGTGTGTGTGTGTGTGTGTGTGTGTGTCTGTGTGTGTGTGGAGGTGCTGTGCTGTCGTGCACCTAACCTGACGTGCACTCACAGACCTCAAGAGGAAAGATTCGTGTGAGAGTATGGGAGAGGCGGAGGAAAGAGAGTGCGTCGTTTATGTATTAGCTGCTGCGCCGCTGTTTTGCCAGAGCATAGCAAACGGCGAGGCCTCGTCACGGTTCCTTTTTCTTTTCGCTTCTGACCGTCCTTTCTGTCGAGGCCTCTCGTCTTTATAATGCAGCTGCAGCAGCAGCAGCGTGCCCATTGCTTACACAGCATGCGCAAATCACACAAACACACACACTCATTCACACACACGCACACACACACACACGCGCGCGCGCACGCCCACAAGCACACGCACACGCTCACACACACACAGAGACACAGCTTCGATCTGATCAGGGTTGACATTGATGTCGCTATTGACCTCTATTTCATCTGTTTCTGTTTTTTTTTTTTCTTTTTTTTCAGGAACTCCTGTAAACTGAAGCAGAACCAGCCGCCACAAAAGGACGCGTGTGAGCAGGTAATGAGTGGATGACGATCATGGTTTGTTGTGATGTCATTCCCACCGACTGTGGCCAGACACGTTTATCTTGCTTGATCTTATTGGATCAATTGGATCGTTGTGCGTTGACATGGCCGCGTGTTGTGTGTGTGTGTGTGTGTGTGTGTGTGTTTGTGTTTGTGACAGAATGACTCGTGTGCAGACCCCGGCGGCCACGCCACCGACGAGGAGAAGCTGGCGAGCGGCGCCGGCGTCAAACCGGACAAGGATTCAAACGGTGAGGGAACGGGGGGGGGGGTTGAGAGTGTTTTCTATTTAACATTACGCTCGTGACGTCTTGATATCCGGGGGGGGGGGGGGGGGGGTTAGACGGTTGGAAGCTCGGCCGCTGGTTAAGCTTCTTCGCGGTGAGGGATTCATCTTTGCACGTGATGATGATGTCAGGGTTTATTGTTTTTTTAGACGCAAACCCCCGCTCTGGCAAAATTAAATCGGCTATGGTCAATCAAGGCCAGGCAGAAAGAAGGTCAGCTTTGTTTTACACCCCCCCCCCTTTCACAACCACACACACACACACACACACACACACACGCACGTGCACACAGAGAGAGGGAGGCAATTATTTGCCCAACACATCAATAGATGCTCCGTCAAACAGTTTGGGAAAAAAAAACGGTTGAACACACGTATTGTTCAGCCGGGCTGTAACAGGGTTTTTGCGTTTACTCTTTTCCTGCGTTAGCGTTAAAAATAAATAAACGGACAGATCGTACCGCACAGAAGCATCGGTGCCTTGCGGCTGCGTGACACATCCCCAGCTTCTGACTTTCTGTTTTCGCCGCAGAGCTCTGAAACAGAGGCTGTCTCCTGGCGTCGGTATAAATTAACTTCTTGTTGTTTAAAGGATGTTATTAAATGGAAAAAAGTGTATATAGACTTGTATTCATTTTTTTATGAATACTTTTTTTTTTTTAAACACTCACCACTATTCTAAAATGGAGATTATTTAACAGTGACTGGTATGTTGTCTCCTGTTATGTTACTTGTTCAAAGGGAGATAGGGTTTTGACGTCTGAGAGTTCACGTTGGATGTTTTGTCCTCTCGTGTACTGCCACCTGGTGGCCACCCTTGGTATTAACACACTGTTATCCAAAGTCCTAACGTGTGAAATGAATCTCTCGCAGGCCCAGAGTGCAGTGTGTCCAGACTTGAGCAGTCAGACTGCTGCTCCATGGTAAGTCACTCTGAAATGCAATTAATAATAAGTGTCCTCTACCATATGCACCAACCAAGCCCAACATTTTATAGTTATAGATCCTCAGTCTCCAAATTCTACATAAACACACGGGTCCTTTTTCTAGATTTTTCCCCTGTGGTGATGATTCCATCGTCTAGTAGGGTCACTTTTATTTAATTTAATTGATTTCACATTAATGTGATGCTACATTTAATATTACATATAATATTTTATACTAAATATAATATAAAATATTATATACATTTTGCCTGTATATGTTTAGCTTTTATTTGGCAAAATATAATTTTACTGCACAATACTTATTTAAGCACATCATTTAAGCAAACCAATTGCTGCTGAACAAAGTGCTCTCAAATGTAATCCCAAAAAATACAAGAGAATTAAGAATTACATAAATAGGTAGATAGAGGAATAGCTAAAGTGCATGACAGTTGTCTAGATATTTCTACAGAACAGACATTCATATTTCATTTTTATTTGTATATTATACAAATAAAAACATCTAAAAATTGAGGAAAGAAAATGGAAGTAAGGAGACTTTTGTCCACCAGATGGCGCTGAGCTTCTATGCTCTCAATGTTTCTTTTGTGACCTTGGGGGACAAGGAGCAGATCGCCTTCTAGAGAGACATTTCGCCATTCACTGGAATGACCTCACAGCTACATTACACTGTAGTTAACTCTGCTGCCACTCAATTCCGGCTGCTGGTGTCACCTATGTTGCATCAGGACGTTTCCGTGTCTGACATCACCCACTTTCTGTGTCAATTTGCCCACAGCACGTGTGGTTAAAAAATGACCTGATCATTAAATTAAGTCCTCCTAAATACCCAAATTGTGATCTGTCGACCTGTATTTTATTTGGCAAGATTTATAGAGAATATATGACACAATATTTTGTACATATGTTGTATGCTGGGCTTTATAAACATACAGCGTAAAGTATGTTAGTTACTTAGATCAGTTAAAAAGTAACTAAAAAGTAAAGTACTAAAAATGAAATGACAAAGTAGAATACAGTTTTTTCCCTTCGCGTTCCCCATTCTTTCTGTCTGACATCATGTCTCTCTACTCAGGTGTCAGAGGGATTTGGGATTATCACTCCAGATTAGAATATGATCATGTCGTAATCCAGGGAAGGACAAGAGGAAGGATACAGTGCGGGGGGAGGGGAAGAAGGAGGAGAAGAACGGAGGAGAAGGCGAAATGAGAGGTTAAACACTCCGAAGGATATATAACGAGAAAGGGGAAGTAAAAAGATAGAATGGAGGTGAGACAGTATGTAAAACAGGAGAATCAGATCGCTTCAAGTGGGGGAGAAAAGTAGAAATGTTTTTCCAAAGAGATTTAACCATCTAGCGGGATCAAGCAAGTTACAAATCCCACTAATCTGCTGCTTAAATCCCACATTTGTATATGGAAGTCACTGATAGAAAATCTTAACGTTTGCCAACCTTTGCCCTCAAACCACTAATCTAGTGTTTAAATAAAGTGATATTTGAACGCTATACTTTCAATACCAATGACGAACATGCAAACTACCATTCATTATCATTCATAATAGCTCGGAATCTCTGTGGACAATATTATTGAAGGTGGTTGATGAGGGACTGACATGTCTGACTTCGTCCTCCCATCGCCTCCAGTACGAGGACCCCTGCAAGCGGAAGAACAACAACAAGCTGGAGGGAAGTGAGACGCCGAAAACAGGAAGTCAAGTCCTGGACTCCATCTGTATCAGCGAGGCCGAGAAACTGGCCGTTCTGGCCCTCATCAAGGAAGAGGTACAGTGCATCCCGGCCTTTTGAGGGGGGGAAAAAAAAAAAAAAAGACTAAACAGTTTTGGGTTTTTTAAATTCTGATTCCTTCCAGCTATCCTGCACTCATATGTGGTTGAATTTAGAAACAGGTGCTCATGCACTGAAGTTTGAGGTTGCTGCTGCTGTCGATGTACGCTTTGATTGTTTCTAGCCTCTCGCGTTAAAACGCTTTGGACAAAAGCGTCCGATCAATGAACACATGTACAATGTCAATTATATGCAGTGTTTGGTTTCAGATGATCACCAAGGAGGTGGAAGCGAGTGACTGGAAGAGGAAGTATGAAGACAGCAGACAGGAAGTCATTGAAATGAGGTGAGGAAACATCTTTCACAATCTTTTTGTTTTTTGTTTTATTCTATTACTTTGGAAAGTTCAGTATCAAGCTTGAAGGTTGGATTACTGATAGACTGACACATAAATAAATCGGGGGGATAGGTATTGTAATCAGTAATCGGTGTGATAAAGTAGGAACAACTCAGCAGAAAAGGTTCTGGTGTTAATGGAATGACTCCTAGTCCAGAGGGAGTCCTAGCTCCTGCACCACACCTGGGCCAATCCTTAAGTTCAGCGGATTTATGGTTCATATCCAAAATGTCCCTGACAGCAGATTTAGGAATGGGGAAAATGTGGCTCTTTGTTAGGTTGTTGGTTTGTATTCAATTGTCTTTCTTATTACAGGAAAATTGTTGCAGAATATGAGAAGACAATTGCTCAAATGATTGGTGAGTTGTTAAGATATTATATTGTGTATTAAATGCAAATATTGATTCATTATTAATCCGTGTGGGAACATTAAAAAAAAAGAACCACCTGGGACAATAGGATACATTTTTTTAAAGGTCAGACATCTCCTCACCCCATCATTTCATTAATAAATGCGATAAGTCATTTAAAATAAACGTATCTTCCAACGGTACCAATTTTAGCAAGTTCAGGTACGTTGAAATTCTTAAAACCTTCCGGAATTGGCAGCACAGCAGACAAAACACTTCATACTTAAACGTTCAATCTGGTGAATAAGTCATAACGTATTATTTATTTATTTTTTATTTTTTTGTGAAATGATTTGCGGTGTTTGCCTGTTTAAAAAAAAACAACAACAAAAACAAAAACAAAACAACCACCTCATTTCAACAAAAGCTCTGGTGCTGTATTTGTTTTTCTTCTCAGAGGACGAACAGCGCAGCAACATGACTTCCCAGAAGTCTTTGCAGGCGGTGACGATGGAAAAGGACGCGGCCCTTTCGGACCTCAACTCCGTGGAGCGCTCTCTCTCCGACATGTTCCGTCGCTACGAAAACATGAAGAGCACGTTGGAGGGCTTCAAGAAGGTACGGTATCACGCCCAGATAAGGATTTATTGTCAAGTGCTGATTAAATACCGGTGCTGAAGAAGGTAGGATTATGAGGGGAGTCTGGGGGCCCAAGCTTTAGATCAAGGTCAAAGCTTACTGCCTTGAATCTATTTGGCGGTTTGAATAAGGAAGTGCTTAGATGTTATAGTATGTAACTGTGATATGAGTAGAAACGATGTTTTCTAGTCTTACATTGTGAAATGCTTTATTTCCTTTTTTTAATTCTTTCCCAACCGCCTCGGCTCCGTGTGGGGCCCTAACACTGCAGCATCCGCTTGTTTCCTCTCGCAGAACGAGGAGGTTCTAAAGAAATGTGCCCAGGAGTACCTGGCCAGAGTGAAGCAGGAGGAGCAGAGATACCAGACGCTGAAACTCCACGCCGAGGAGAAGCTCGACAAGTAGGAAGTTTAAAGGAATAACCGAAAAGGAAAAACCTAATTTGCCGCTAACTTTTTGGGATAATGTTATTTTGTTCATTTCCTCCCTTCCACTCATGATCTGTCTTTCAGGGCCAATGACGAGATCGCCCAGGTGCGCGCCAAATCCAGTTCCGAGGGAATGGCTCTGACGGCCATGCTGAGGAAGGAGCAGATGAGGATTGAGTCGATGGAAAGAGCCCTGCAGCAGAAGGTGAAATATAACAGGGGAAGGTGTATTTTCTGTTGATGACTTGAGTATAACATTCTCCTTATAAACCGATCAGTCACAACATGAAAACCACGGACAGGTGAAGTGAATCACATTGCTCATGTCGTTCCACTGAGGTGGGATATATTAGGCAGCAAGTGACCAGTCAGTTGTTGACGTTGATGTGTTGGAAAAAGGAAAAATGCTCAAGCGTAATGATCTGAGCGACTTTGGCAAAAGCCAAAATGTGATGGCTAAACGACTGGGTCAGAGCATCTCCAAAACAGCAGGTCTTGTGGGGTCCTGGTATGCAGTGGTTAGTACTTACCAAAAGTGGTCCAAGGAAGGACAACCTGTGAACCGGCGCCAGGGTCATGGGTGCCAGGGCTCATTGATGCGCATGGGGAGTGAAGTCCAGCACATCAGGTTCGATCCCACAGAAGAGCTACTGTAGCACAAACTGCTGAAAAAGTTCATGCTGCTATGAAAGAAAGGTGTCAGAACCCACAGTGCATCACAGCTTGCTGCGTATGGGGCTGCGTAGCTGCAGGCTGGTCAGAGTGTCCACGCTGACCCCTGTCCACCACCGAAAGCTCCTACAATGGACATGTGAGCGTCAGAACTGGACCATGCAGCAATGGAAGAAGGTTGTCTGATGAATCACGTGTGTGCGTCATTTACCTGGGGAAGCGACGGTACCAGTATGCACTATGGGAAGAGGGCAAGGCGGCAGAGGCAGTGTGATGCTCTGGGCAATGGTCTGCCGGGAAACCTTGGGTCCCGGCATTCATCTGGAGGTTGCTTTTACACGTACCACCAACCTAAACATCGTTGCAGACCAAGTACATGGCTTCATGGCAACGGTATTCCCTGATGGCAGTGGCCCCTTTCAGCAGGATAGGTAGTGTGGCGCCCTGCCACACTGCATTAATTGTTCAGGGATGGTTTGAGAACATGACAAGAGTTCAAAGTGCTGACTTGGTCTCCAAATTCCCTAAATCTCAATCCGATCGAACATCTGTAGGATGTGCTGGAACAACAACACGCCACCATGGAGGCTCCACCTCGCAACTTACTGGACTTCAGGGATCTGCTGCTAACGTCTTAGTGCCAGATACCACAGGACACCTTCAGAGGTCTTGTGGAGTCCATGCCTCGACGGGTCAGAGCTGTTTTGGCCACATGGGGGGGAGCTACACAATATTAGGCAGGTTTTAATGTTGTGGCTGCTCGGTTGTGTCATATGAGTCACCCTTGCAAAACTACATTACAAAACTGGGATGGGTCATCATGTTTCCTGCCGGTACTAAAATCACACAATTAGATCACAAAAATGCCTCAGATGTCATAGGCTGTATCTTAAACGTGACCTAAATAATAAATACCCTGATAATAAAGACATTTGAACACATGCTCAATGATTACATCTGCCTCTCACAGAACCAGGAGATTGAGGAACTCACCAAGATCTGCGATGAGCTCATCGCCAAGATGGGGAAAGTGGACTGAGAGAAGCTCCTGTGAACCTGCTTCCACCGCCGTCCTGCGGCAGTACCCCCGTGCATGCCCAGTTCCAAGAAGCCTTCCTAATACCATGTCCCGGTCCTGCAGCTTGAATATAGCTTATTTACAGCTCAATAACCTACTACGTACCGTATATTCTCCCATGGAATGCACTACTTGTGGCCCCGACCAGCAAACTCTACACACTAAGTTTTGGTTGAGCGGTGACTGTGCGGTCGGGGTCTGGTCCTCTGGCTTTGGTCATGTTGTTCAGCCAGTCACAATAGCCAGTTTATCCCTTACATTCCATGCGCACCGTTCCAGTAAACAAGTAGTTTATCAATATATTGAGATTGCAGCACCTCCTGCGGGATGATGTAAGACTTAATGCAACTAATTATCTCAAAGCTGAATGTAGGATTGCGTGCTGGTGAAACTTTGAGGTTTCTGTCACAATCCATGCTCCGCTCTGACTTTGCTGGATTTTCCCCGCTGTGTAAATTTGGCTTTTATTCTCAAAAGGAAGACGTTGAGCTAGTATGGCAGGAATAGGTGAGGTGTTGAGCTCGAGCTGCAATAGAACCGGGTTAGACGGACGGGTTTAGGGGTTGTCAAGGATCTTAAAAGGCGTCCTCTAACATCTGAGGCCCGGGGGGATGTCAGTTATTAATTTCTCGGGGGCGGATCACACAGACCAAGGCAACATTCTGCACTGGACCAGCTCTGGGCCACGTGCAGGACAAAAAAGTAGCTTCCATTAGTTCCAGGTTTTGTTTGAAACAGCTTGCAGGACCAGATGCTTGGGCTCTCTCTGCACCAAGACAAATGGTTTAATACGGATTCAAGAACCACAAAGAAGTATATCAAATTGACTAATACCCTTTAAACAGCTGTTCTGGACACAGGGTTAAGAAAAAGTTGCCTTCCAGTTCACATCCAATGACCATTTTAAAGAATATCAATTGTCATATTTTGTTACAGCACAGCACAGGACTAGACAAACTGAAACAGTTCGATTAAGTAACTATATCTACTCACCGTGTATAAGTAATTCCTTGTTTTGTTGTTTGAACACGTTATTGCATTTTACTCCTGCCAGTGATAGGGCGCAAGTAATCCTGTTAAAAAACAGTTTTAGTGTTGGCGACTGAACTTACCTTTCGCACTCGGCTGTGCCGAGGCAGCGAAGAGCAGAGCGGGAAACGGAATGAGAGGGCGCTCTGTTTGGATCCAGGCCCTGGCAGCGACCATCGGGGCCCCCAACCTCCAAACTGTCTCTGGGAACACGAGTCTGGCCTCCAAGTGGAGTTCAACCACTTTGCCAGAAGGTTGCCCGTGAAAAGCGTTGAGTGAGAGAAGTGTTCGGGGATGGTGAAAGGATGTGATGATTGTATTCAAGGTGTTGCATTATGGACATTGCGATGCATTTCTTTTGCCTGTTTTATTTTCAACGCCTCGAGATTCCAGTTCGATGTGGAAACTCCTTCAAGAGAGTCTAGAAATCCGACGACGGAAATCTGCCGTTGTTTCTTCTTTTTTGTGCCATTCTGAAGTTAGAATACCTCGGTTAACGCCCACATGTTTGTGTTTGTTTCAGAAAGTATTGCTTTGGCAGTTTTGTATTTCAATGTTTTCCTTCTTTTAATATCTGTAAATTAGCAATAGCAAAGTGCACACCTTTCTTGACACCTGTGTTTACAACATGGACTAACAGTGTGCTTGTGGATATGTTGGCTTGAATAAATATCAATAAATATTTTTTATCTTTATTTACTTATTTTTCGAAACTTTTTGGATACACGTATCTACTTTTTCTGGTTGAAGTATGGTTCGTAACGGCATTCAGACTGTCGGAACACGCCGTGGGTGAGGATCTCCCTGCCCCTTAATGATGTGTGCCATGACACATGTCCTAATAGTCGGCCGAGGAGATAATGACCTGGATTAGTGAGCGGGTTCGGAGACAATCAATATCTAAAATCGTGCACCGAGCACCTGTCAACACTCAAACAAAGGTAGAATGCAATGCACCCATCTATCAATTCTCAAAGCAATTACTATCAAATTATTTTCCAGACGTCCATCGCAGTGCACTGTCGCTGTGTCGTCCTGTTAAAGCTCGCCTGATTAAGTCTATTACTGCAGGATGCTTGCTGTGCAGCATTGATAGAGATTACAGAGATAAGACCAAGTAATGCCCTCAGACAAACATCTCCTCTAGCAGAACCCCCCCCCCCCCCCCCCCCCCACGCACACACACACACATCCACCCGTCTCCAGCCTGTCCTTTGTCTCCAACCGCCGCTCTGATCAGAACCTTCCTCCCCGGCTCGTCCTGTGGACTCTTAAATCGTAGGGAGACCCCGCCGTTCAGCGACCATGAAGAGCTCCCTGGCCCTGCTGCTGCTCCTCTCCCTGGCCTGCCACAGTAAGTCTCCACACACTGCGACTGACGGAGCTCTGGCGGGGGTGAGGACGGATGGAGAATATACTTGAGTATGATTAAAGAAGTTGTTCTAGTAACCGCGGCGCAGCTTAGAGGCAGTTAAAGTAAAACAAAAAAAAAAAAAGCGCTGACAGCACG
>NW_028293115.1:0-62866 GCF_960531495.2 Zeus faber | reverse complement strand
ATTTCTAACTTCCAGGCGTTAGTGCTGGGGACTCCCTGAAGGGAACTATGAACTGTGGAGGAACTAAACACCTTCAAGGGCTTTCTTTTCTGGTTTCGTTCGCACTGCACTGGAACTCTAAAGTGATTTCAACTAATGTGGTTTCAGCATGACTTCTGTGTTTCGTGTTGTATTTAGTCTGTAACTTTCACCTATTCCACCTTATCAGTCTACTAAAATATTTCTACTAAAAAGTAGAAAGAAAAACAATCCAGTTGCTGCATCATCACTTATATTAGATCTAGAAGACATAATTTAAAAGTTTGCTCTGACTTTCATAAGGCACGGGCATGCATCGGGACAGAGCAGGGATTTTTTTGTTTCATTCATTAACTTCGGAAAATGAAATAAATACATCTACAATAAAAAAGTTTATTGTTTTTTTATTTTTATTGGTATTTTTTTGTATGTCGTACAGAAGTACAATAACATTTCCATAGAGTTCATAACAGGTAAAATGTTCCCTCTCATGACATCCCTATCATATACCTTTTATTGTTTGTCAAATATCACACTTCCAGTAGAGCATGCACGGGGCTAAGCACCGGGCCAAGAAAGAAAATAAATAATAAAAACTCAAAGATTATTGGAGGGAGACTCAGAATCTAGGGAGGAGCTGTGATACGGGATGAATTGTGTCATCATGCCTTTAAAAAGGGACGAATAACAGCAAACTGTACGGCCGTGATGATTGTTGTGAAGTAAGCGTCTCTTTTTCTTTGCATAGCACAGTATGTTGTCATGATATTTTCAGTTAATTTTAACTACTTCAGGTTCATGGTATTTGTCTTAATGGTTTGAGGCTTGAGGAGGACTGCTGTCTTGGTTGGCTGAAATCGGTTACATGCAGTTTCTGACCTGCGCAGAGCGCGTTTCTGTCTGGCTGCACAAAGACCACTTTGCTTTAATAACGGAGGGCCAATAGTGCCTTCTCCTTCTATTCTGTGGTAAAAAAAAAAAAAAATCACAACTTTCATAAATCAGCCATACCTCATTCTCTCTCATTCCCTCTCTCAGAACTCCAAGCAGCCGGCGGAGAGCAGCCTTTCCAATGGACTGCAATACCCTAACCAACACTCCACTCCTGGTGAGTCAAAATTAACACACTGGCACACCTTTCCTCAGACTTATACGAATACATATATATATGAATATAGATAAGTGTTACGGGAACACAAACTGTGTCCTGGAACAAATTAATTATCACCAATATGTTGATATTGCAGTTGATGCCAGCTCTACCAGCCTACTGGAGCTAGCTTGCCAACGTGACAATTGTACTTTCTGTTTCTGGTACAACAGAGTGATTCTCATTTGAAATACACACCGTTTTGACGTACTATCTGGTAAATTAGCTCAATGTTGTGTTGCGGTGGAACTTCCCATTAAGTGCTGTGCTTCTTCTCCAGCTCTGAGTGAAAATTCTGACTCCAGTCTGCAGAGAACCAGGACAGCGGAGGAGAGAGAGACACTAGAGGTAAGGAAACAGCAAGCCAGCCTACCTCAAACACTGAAATTCAGTCTCTGTGAAACAATCCGAATGGCCATTGGTGCGGTTGTCTGGGTTAAATGCAGAATTATTTTCAAAATGAAACACGTTGTAGTCTGCTGTCTGCTGTGGCCCCACAGTGATTCAAATCTGGCTGGCCCCAAAACCCAAATGGTTGACTCTGTTAAAACCTCTCTCTCCTCCCAGCCAACGTACGGGGGTCCCAGGACGATTCTGTTTCGGACACAGACAGACTTACTCCCCTCACTGCAGGATGAGTTGGAGCACAAAGCCACTTCACCGTCAGACACAGAGGAAGAGGAGGTGGAGGTGGAAGTGGAAGATCTGAGCGCCAACCTGAGGCAGGAGGACGGACGAATAGCTCCCAGGGAGAGGAAAGCCCACGGGTAAAATTGATCAAATCCACCAATAGGGCTGAAATATTTTGGGAAAATATGAAATTGTGATTATTTTTTATTTAATTATTAGTAGTTTTATTTTTTTTAGACCATTATTGCGATTTAGTATGTGATTTTCTTTTTAATTTCCTTATCCTCTGTATTATTCACTAAACACAAGCAATACATCTTTCTATACAACCTTTCCCAGATCAGGAGCCACATTAACAAAAAGTGTTTTCAGAGGAGCCAAATTTCTGAAACGCCCCTTTCCTCCATCAAACCATTATGCATTTTAAAATAAGGCTACTAGTTATATCAGTAGTATATTTCTAGTATTATAACAAATTAAATATAAATTATTAATAATAAAATTGCCAGTGGAAACCAGATGATCAGCCATTGATCACTCAGTTAACAGATCATTGATCACTACCAGGAAATAGATCTCTATAGATACGCTCTCTCTCGAAGCCGTCATAGGTTGATGTGTCTAATGGGAAATTCAGTTTTGAATACTGCAGACAATGTCTCAGACAGAAGTTATTGAAATACTCATAGAATTTTTTTATTAAACATTACATAACACTTTGAAGAGCTGCAACTAGTCATAAAAGAGCCGCAAGTTGAGTATCACTGCTTTAGATTGTGTAACATTAAAATCGCAGCCTGCGATTTGTACATTGTGTACTATTACATTGTGATGTCAGCTTGAATTTGATTAATCGTTCAGCCCTACCCCCAATACCTCAAACCTATCTTTTCAGCCTCCCGTATACTGTACATAGTTCTGTAGAGAAATATTATGTTAAGTGAGGTAAAGCTTTGTTCTTACTCTCTTCCCCTCAGTCATTAATTAATGCTGCTTCACAAATTGTCCAGCATGTCTTTTTAACTTGCATAATATTTTGTGTTTATTAAAGTTTATTTTTATTTTTAAGATTTTTTTTAATTGTTGACTTAATTGTTCATGTTTAATTGTCCCTTCAGACGGTTCTCAGAGGAGAAGTGTGAGGAGGACCCTTTGTCCCGGCAAAGGCAGAAGAACCTGGAAACGGAACAGGAGCTCCACCACATGTCTGTGAAAATGTCTCGACGACTGGAGGAGCTTGGCAAGGTGTGTGTGTGTGTGTGTGTGTGTGTGTGTGTGTGTGTGTGTGTGTGTGTGTGTGTGTGTGTGTGTGTGTGTGTGTGTGTGTGTGTGTGTGTGTGTGTGTGTGTGTGTGTGTGTGTGTGTGTGTGTGTGGCTTTTATTTACCATCTTAATGGACGTTGTCATTGAGACATTTGTTTCACTGCCATTGCCTCCTTATATCAATAGTGATGTGAGATAAAAGGGTTATAACTATTTCACAGTTAGCTGGAAAAAAATCACATATTGAACACATATTGAATCTGCAGCTTGATTTCATTGTAATGCAGTATCAAGTGACCCATTTTCTAATGACCAGGACCAGAAGTAAGGAACTATGATGTAACGCATCTCGAATTTCCCATCTGAGTTGTGCTTTAAAGAGTCTGCGTGTGGTTTTTTGTTATTTTCTGCAGATGTTGAAACGTGCGCTAGTAGAGAGTGGCGAGTCCAGCGAGGTCCGAGAGGAGGACAATGAGTGCCAGCACAACGACAGCATCGTGGACAGCAGGCCACACAAAGGTAAACTCCAGCACTTCTGTATTTTAAAGGCCATGGCTCATTTATTTGACATTCCCCTTAAAAACTGATCCAAAGGTTGAGCCATACAGTGGTTACCAGGGTTTTTAATTTATGGTTATTATGCTTGTTGGGGTCCGGGGTAGAACCCTATTATTTCTTTGCCACATCATTATTGGGGTTCAAACCCTGCAGGGGTAGAATCCCATTGTTTTCTTGCTGCTCTATTATTGTTATTCTTCTTTGTTGTCTTATGTTGCGTCTCTATTCTATTATAAATGAGAAAGATTGGTCGAAAAAAACATGGCCATCAATCTTCAAACAAAATATCTTTGCACAGGGCGGTGCTTAGCAGGAAACAGCCAATTAACTCAAGCTGTCTTAAAGCAATCCCGATTAAACCCAGAGGAGGCATCCCACACTATTCTGAATGTACACACCAAATTCCATTCAAATTTGATAAAGGGGGGTGGGGGGTGTAAACGGCATAACTTTGAGTGCACAATTGTTGAAATGCTGCATACATTGTGATGATACAACAAGTGAAGAAGAAGAAGAAGAATCTTTAATTGTCACACGACACACAACACTACAACACATGCATACACACACATGCGCACGTGCTTTGGATGGTGGCCGGTGAAATGAGTCCTCTGCATTTCACCCATCCTGGCTTGTCCTTTCTCCGGGGGGGCAGCCAGGAGCAGTGGGCAGCATTCGACGACGCGCCCAGGGACCTGGTACCATATGTTCATCGCAGGTCATGTGCATGTTTTTGGTGGGGGTCTTACTGATGTTTGATGGAGGAAACCCCATGTGAGCAGGGAGAACATGCAAACTCCACACAGAAAGGCTCCTATTTGGGAGATAACCTGCCAGAGCACGGTGCTAACAGCGGCCCAGGCGGGAATCAAACCAAGGACCTTCTTGCTGTGAGGCAGCAGTGCAATGCACTGTGCCACCGATTGAAATGCGAAACCCGTTCGTGGCTTTAATTTTTGCCTATTGAGCTGCTTCCTCCTTATTATTACTAATGCATGCCCGTTCAAAAGAGAGGGGGGAAAAAAAAAAAGACTTCTAAGACATTTTAAAGGCAGCTTAACAAAATCAATGATTCAATCTGTGTTCCGCAATGGAAGATGAAACTGCCGGTTAAAGTTATACACCTGGTAAAGACGCTCTTTGTGACTCAGTCGCAGAGCCCTGAAGGCCTGCTGTGTATTCAAAGTTTTTTAATATTACATTTGGTGCGTGTCCAAATTGCACCAAATTCGACACTGCAAGCTAGGGCTGCCCCTGACTATTAAGATTATCCTCGTCGACTATGAGGCGTCATTTCAAGCCATTAGTTAACTAATTGTCGTACATTCATGATATTAATTTAATTATTTTAATAGAAGTTTTTGGGATATCAGAAAATGGTTTGACTTTCATGGCCGATAAAGAATATTTAAACTAACACTGTGCTACATTACAGATTAAACACAAAACTTAATAACCAGCTTTTAAAATCGAAATTAAATTTACAAGCACTGCACGCACATAGTGAGCTGCCTGTTAAATACACCGATTACATATAAGATCGGTTAAAGGGACGAGCCTCTACACGGCGACTCAGCAGATCCCATAGGTTTTCTATGGGATTCAGGTCTGGAGAAAGTGCAGGCCACTCCATTTGAGGTGCCCCAGTCTCCAGCAGTCGTTCCTGAATGATGCGATCTCGATGTGCTGGAGCATGGTCATCCATGAAGATGAAATTAGGCCTGTGTTGTTCATGCAGGGGCACAATGACTGGATTAATGATGTTATTCAGGTACTATGGGCTTGTCACTGTACCATTCACAAAGTGTAGGGCAGTTCTGTATTGACTAGACACACCTGCCCACACTGCCACACACCACCACCACCAAAGGCTCATCTGGTGACAACAGTGGCTGATGCATAGCGCTCTACTTGACATCTCCAACATCGCTGGCGGCCATCATTTCTGCTCAACGTGAATTTACTTTCATCAGAGAACAGCACTGAGGCCACTGGTCCCTCGTCCAGCGTAAATGCTCCCTGGCCCGTGCAAGACGATGATGGCTGTGCCTGGTGGTTTGGTCAGGTACCCTTGCAGGTCGTCTAGCACGCAGACCATGCTGATGTAAATGGTTTTGAATGGTCTGACGTGACACTTGGGTGCCTCTCACCTCCCTTAAATGTGCCTGGAGTTGAGTGGCATCATCATCTGGTTCCACAGGGCACTGTTCACAATGAAGCGCTCATCAGTGTGGGATGTGGCCAAAGGACGTCCACTTCTAGGCCTTTCTGTCGCTCCTCCAGTCTCTCTGTATCTCTGTTGGAACCTGCTGATGACACTCTGTGACACTCTAAGCTCAGTGGCCACTTCCCTCTGAGAACATCCTGTTTGAAGCCTCACAATGGCGAGGTACTGTTGATCAGTTGTTAGGTGTTGTCTTGGTCTCATGATGTCAAAATGTGAACAGCATGATGAAGAGGACTGTTTAAATACCAATTCTAATTGAACCAGGAAATGTATTGGTCGATTCATGGATCAAACACCTGTTGTGAATTTTGCCGTTCGGCTCCTTGTTAGAGAACAGCAAGTTGTGCAAAAAGTACTGAAACATTGAACAGTTGGACATGTGCATTCAAAAGTTTAGAGAAGGTCAAATTAAGTTCACCTGTAAAGGTTATAGTGCATTTTATCTTCATCCTGAAATTTCACCTGAAAGCCGAATATCCCTACCTTTCTGTGAGTAGTGTATTTGTTAATTTTTTTTGCTGAAAATACCACTCAGATTATTAAATAATATGCATCCAATCCACCCTGTCTGAAAACTGACTACTTCAGTGGGAGGAGCCACCCTGCCAAGGTCCCTAGTTCTGTGAGCCAATGGAGTTTGAACACAATTTTCCGGGTTCTGTGAGCCGATGGCGTTCACTGATTTTACCTCTTAAGCAATGCAGTTGCTGAATCTTGACTCTCATTAGATCTACGAGGCCTCATTTAAAAGTTTGTTCCAACTTTCACCACGGTGTCCGGAACAGCGCAGAGCTTGGAGCACCACGAAATACGGCTGGGCTTGGGGCTTTTTTTTTTTTGTTTCATTCAATTACGGAAATGTCGGAAAATAAAATAAATACATCCACGGTTTATATTGGAGAAATCCGAGCAGATCGCGCGCCACACCCAGCAGTAACCTGACGTGGACACACACACTGGTGTCTGGAGCAGCACAGAGGTTAGAACACCGCAGGATACGGTGGGGCTTGGCGTTTTTGTTTCATCAATTACTGAAAAATAACGGAAAATTAATTAAATAAATATATCTCCGGTTTTGTTTGGAGAAATGCGGAGTGGATCTCGCTCCGCAGCCTACAGTTCAGTCAACCTAACGTGAACACACACAGAAAGAAGCACACAGTGGAATTCATTTTTAAATACTTACATTTCCCTCGTCTGCAGTTTTGTCCCACACAGTTGGTATTAATTCCACTTTCCTCTCTCTTTTAAAGATTTGTGATGATCTCTGCAGCCAACAGAGCACTTCCCATGCTTAGCTTTTAGCTTCTATGCTAGCGTATCCAGTTGTGCTCCAGGTGTGGGTGGAGTTACTCAGATGGGGGTGCGGTTCTAATTAGAATGACTCCCTCGGTGACGTGTAGGAGGGCAGCAAAGCTAAACGGCTCATTTTAGGACATGTTTTCTGTAACAGACAGCTTATGCCATGGACACACTACACGACTTGCAGAGTTGTGAGATCGCTGTACTGTTCACACTACACAACTTTCTGTCTTGTGATCAGGAATCTTTCAGTCTTGTGGTTTCACACTACATGACTGATCAGCGACAGGGGGTCACACATTACGATCTTTCACCAGGAGGAATCCCCAACGAGTCTGTCGGGTCTCCAAACTACATTTTGTCACGAAAAACGAATGCAAGAATTTACACCAGAAATGACGAAATACCATGCATGGGACAGGATAATGTATTTTTTATTATATTCTTGATCACTGTAAAAAAATTAATTAAAGCAGAATTAATAAGAAATATATTAAAAGAGCAGCCTGTCCACACCACACATTGCTCACGGGAGCGCTATGATTTTCCTCTGATCTGGAGTTCTGCAGCGATCTAGAAAATCCTGTCGGCGAGCGGAAAATCAGGTCAGAATCACGTAGTCTGAACCTAAACTGACTGGGGATGGTAGCTCAGGCGGTAGAGCTGGCGGTCTAGTGATCTAAGGGTTGCAGGTTCAATCCCAGGCTCCTCCTGCTAGCATGCTGTAGTGTCCTTGAGCAAGACACTTAACCCCTAATTGCTCCTGATGGCTAAGTCGCTTTGGATAAAAGCGTCTGCTAAATGTAATGTAATGGGTTATCTTATTTTATAGTCTGTGTGTTGGTAGGCCCATCATAGACCAAAATGTACATGCTCAAGCACTGAAAAAGTGAGTTTGGCATAATAGGTCCCCTTTAAATGTATGAGGCCCTATTATTATTATTATTATTATTATTATTATTATTATTATTATTTTATTCATATATACATTTAAATTACATATTGACATAATTTGCACTGAAATGTGGCGTACGGAAGATCATTTTCCCGCTGTCGATCGGCATCCCCTTTGAAGGCACATTTACCAGGGCCTCGGACTCTGTAACTTGCTGCGCCTTCCCTGTCCGGGATCCCGGACCATTGCCCCTCCGCACCGACTTCAATGCTTCTCGGGGCCGCGGACTTGCTCACTGCACCTTCCCCGTCCCCTTCCGGCCTTCGGGCGCTCCTCTGGCCGGCCTCTGGCCAGTGGTACAGTGGTGATGGGGCCTTTTTATAATATCCCCATTCTCAATGTGTCGCAACAACCAGCAAGGGGACTGAACATTTTGTTAATTTATCAGTAACACAAACAAAATAACTTAGAACCAGCATTTAAAATATACATTTAATTTACAAGTGCTGCATGGTGGGCACGCTTGAAGCGAGCGGCCTGTTAATTACTGGCAAAAGCTGTATTTATTCTTCTGCATGTGTCGGAACAACTAGAAATTTGTTAAATATCAAATTTAAAGCCACATAGGTTTTAAGGTTAATTTTGACAGGGCGCAGCTCCTGAAATGGAGTTAATATATGTACAGTATATATTATTTTTGCTCGACCAACCTACCAATGAAAGTCTTTGTTGACTTGAGCCTAATGGAAACCTGCTGGAGACATCACTTCACATCACTTGTCAATCTTGCACTGGCCACACGATATTATTTCCCCAATATTTGTATCAGCACTTCAGCAGTATTGTTTCAAATCAGTCAAAGTGTTTTCCACTCACGTGACCAATGTCCCCTGGATTTGCTTCTTTCTAGACACCCCCCGCCCTGAGGCAGAGTGTCGGCCCCACCCTACACTGCCCACCTCTCCCCGGGCGTGTCCGTCCCTGCAGGAGCAGCTAGAGGGCACTGCCAGGGGGGAGTGGGGCCAGGAGACGGGCCTGGAGCGTGGCGTCAAGACCAGGCGGCAGACCAACCTCTCTGATGGTTCCTCTGTACATCGGACACGACGGCAGGAGCTCCATCCTAGGCCCAGCCGCAGGAAATCCAATAAGGTGGGAGCACACTCATTACGTCACACATTACTTCTATTGAGAAGTTTCTGAACAACGGATTCTTGTGAGTCCCAAAACTCATCACTGTGATATATTTTTTGAATTAAAATAAATTAAATTGGTTGGTAATATATAACCATTTTGTCATTTATTTGGGGCTCCCTCTCTATAGTATAATAAAAGTAAGTAATGCAATACTCATGAAGCAGTTGCCTAATATATAACGTTGAATATCCGCAGTACAGTTTCCTATTTAGCCTCAGTCTTTCTTATTTGCCTAAATACAAATTCTAAGTTTCATATAAAATTAGTGGTGCTTGGTGGTGTCTCCAAAAGTATAAGTAATTCATTTAAATAGTCCCTAAAAACTGCCTCTTTGGGCCCAAAAGGTTGAGAACCCATGATATAACATCGGTAGATATTTACAGCTTTAAAAAATAATAATAATAATGTCTTTGACTGCTGCCTACCGAAAATAATGTACATTAGTAAGGATGGGAGCAATTTACTAACCCTTTGAACTCATACAAATTAACAAAAAAACTAATAAAACCAAAAAGGATTGCTCTCTATGAATAGAACTGAAACTGGATATACTGAATTTTAGTTCAAATGTTATTATAATTTTAAAAATGCAATTTTGCAGACAGGGTTTAGTCTATATCAGGACAAAACTAATCCTTATTTAATTAATCCAGAACTGAAAAATGCCTTTCTGAGACATTGCTTAGTTTATGATGAATTAGTGCTAGACTAGGATTTCCTGGAATAAAGTCAGGACGAGTCGGCTGCTTCTGTCTGGTCTTGGTGCTGGTCTTAGTCCAGATAATCCATGTTCTCTATTATCAAGGTCAACCTGGAGGCCACGTACATGAATCCAAAAATGAACCTGCCTCTGGCCAGGTTTAATTCAAGACCTCACTTAGACTAGATTAGCTCTAATCTTCCCTCTGGAAGTCCGATTTTTTTAAAACCGAGACTAGGGCCAAGTCTGAGACTATTTGAAATATGGCTGAATCTGGACTAACTGAAAGTGCGATTTAGTCTAAGATTAGGCCTAATCTGTATCTGGGAAAACGCCCCTAAAATGTAATGTTTTGCCGACTTGGCAATATATTCAGAAAGAGTGCAGCTTCTATCAAAAAAGAATGAATGTGCTATGTGGCAGTCTATACTTTTGTATTTCAGCAGCAGGTGAACGTGGCCTATGAGGAGGAACTGAAGAGATTTGAAGACAGAGAACGGACCAACCTGGCTATGGAGCGCCTCAGGGCTCAGGAAGCCGTAAGTCTGAACACACTCCCTGTGTTAGTTTCTCAAACTACCTGTCTCGTGTCTGTGCCTTTGGAAAGGAATGCATTTCCCTGTAATTACTCTTATCAGCCATTGGCGAAACATTTTGCATGGTTCTAGATGTAGAGTAAGAAACTGTTGTCATGTAGACAACACGGCATTATCTTTATATCTGCACTAAACTGTTTCAGAAGAATATTTTTGGGTTTTTTTTGTTTTTTTTTTTGTTTTTTTACTTATTAACTTGGTTCTAATTTTGGTTCTCGGTTCTAATAATTGTAGGTTTATTTCCAACATTTCTAGTTTCTAGTTTATTGTTTGTTCCTAGGTACTTTTGATTTTATTTATTTATTTTTTACTGTTTGTTTTTATTTTTTACTTTACTTTTTTTTGTACTCACATTTCTAGGATTATTTTTTATTTCTTATTGTTTGGGTCATTGTATGTTGACACATTTGTATTGCTCACTGCTATTTTAGGTTTATTTTTCTGGTTTACCATTCATTGCTAGGTTTATTTTTTTATTGTCAATTGTATATTGGTAATTCCCCTACCTTCTAGTTAACCTCGGGTTTACTTTGCTTTTTGTTTTTCTTATTTACTGTTTCAATTAAAAATCATTTGTCATTAGGTTTATTGTTCATTACCAAATCTTTACTGTTCATTGTTTGTCATTAGGTAGATTTTTCTGGTTTATTCTTAGGTTTATTTTATTTTTAACTTATTATTTATCCAAAATCTTCTAGTTGGTGTTGTAGTTAGTTATCAGGTTTATTACATTTTACTGTGTTGATTGTAAGATTAATTGTATTTTTTTCACGTTTTCCACATTTTGGACATTTTATTTTTTATTTTCCATCCTCTAGTTAAGTATATTGAGGTTCATTGTTTATTGCCATTTCTTGTCTCTTTTTATTCTATTTCCTTATTATTTTGGATTTGAGCTGCTCTGATAATACAATTTCCCCCAGGGGCTCAATAGTATAACTAGTTGTCTGACAACAGGCTGGGTGTTGATATCAATGTTTTAAGAATCTGTGTCTGTGTCTGTGTCTGTGTGTGCAGGAGCGGGAGTACAGGGAGGCCATACTGAGCGGTGTTCCCCGGGCCGCCAGGCCATCTCCGGCTAAAAAGACGACACTGCAGCCTTGGCCTGTACACGCCCGACCGGTCACAGCACGCAGACGGCAGGACCATCCCAGGAAAGCCCCTCCGAGTATGACGACAACACTCTGTTTATCATTTTTGGAACCAAGTTTTCCTACTCTCTCTCTATGTAGAAAATGCCACGTCCTTTTTGGGGAGTTTAAAGGAAGAGTTTAATTCTCTGGTGGTTCCTTCCTATATATATACAGTGGGGCAAAAAAGTATTTAGTCAACCACCAATTGTGCAAGTTCTCCCACATAAAAACATGAGAGAGGCCTGTTATTTTTTTCATAGGTATACCTCAACTATGAGAGACAAAATGAGAAAAAAAATCCAGAAAATCACATTGTCTGATTTTTAAAGAATTTATTTGCAAATTATGGTGGAAAATAAGTATTTGGTCAACAACAAAAGTTCATCTCAATACTTTGTTATATACCCTTTGTTTGAAATGACAGAGGTCAAACGTTTTCTGTAAGTCTTCACAAGGTTTTCACACACTGTTGCTGGTATTTTGGTCCATTCCTCCATGCAGATCTCCTCTAGAGCAGTGATGTTTTGGGGCTGTCGCTGGGCAACACGGACTTTCAACTTCCTCCAAAGATTTTCTATGGGGTTGAGATCTGGAGACTGGCTAGGCCACTCCAGGACCTTGAAATGCTTCTTACGAAGCCACTCCTTCGTTGTCCGGGCGGTGTGTTTGGGATCATTGTCATGCTGAAAGACCCAGCCACGTTTCATCTTCAATGCCCTTTCTGATGGAAGGAGGTTTTCACTCAAAATCTCACGATACATGGCCCCATTCATTCTTTCCTTTACATGCCGCCAGAGAAGCCAGAGGGCTGTGGAGCAACCCCCAGGCCTAGCCCTAAGGAGCATGACCCAGTCCCAGGGAGCATGAAGAGACCCCGCACCCTGGGGGCACACACATACAACCAACTCCCAGGTGCAGGCACAAGACCCAGCCGCAGGCACAGAACCGGGGCTACGGGCGTCAGGCACGGACTGCAGGCCCGGATCCCGGCCCCACAGCGACATACACCCCGCCCGAAGGGCCGCCCCCTGCAGGCGAGCCGGCAGGACTCCCATGCCACCCACGCCTCGCGTAAGGGCAAGGCCCGCCACACCGCAGCCGGCCAGACACCCCACCTGGCGTACCCCACTGTTTGATTTTAAAAGAATGGTTAACAAACACGCCAACCGGCGATGTTTGCCCTCCGCCTGCCTCCTCTTGCCCATTCCCTGGCGTGGCACCAGTATGCACCTGTGGCGGACAAAAGGGCGTGGTCAAGCACCAGCTGCAGAAGACAGCACGGTTCCCTTTTCCCGCGGCCACCAAGCTGCCTCAAATCGGCCGAATCAGCTGGTTGGGCCGACTCAAGGCAGGGAGTTTTCTTAACGTTTTGTTTTGTCTTACAAAGGAGATCGGCGCACAGGCTAGTGAGCAACCCAGCAGAGGAGACCACCAGCATTCAATTATTTACCTTCATTAGTCTTATAATAATGAGGGTTAATAATCTTCGTCTCGTCTGCAGCTGATACTTGACCACAAACCTTTGTCTGCCACATCATGCATCTCAAGCATTGCTGTATGCCGCTGTCTGAACCAGCCCCCACCCATCCCCCGTCTTCTAATGTAAAAACTTCCCTAAACTGCTGTTCCTGGTTCTGTTCTGCTGAAATACATAAGTGTGTAACATTTTATGTAATAAAGTTCATGCCTAATGTAATAAATGGGTCTCCATGAGAGTGCTCCTGATTGAAACAAATTAATTATCTTTGAATTGAGAATCTGTAAATCTATGATGTTCAAAGAAATTCGATAAGACTAATAGGCCTTGTGGTGTGGGAACAGTGTGTGGAGCAGTCACACCTGTCCTGGGTCTAGGTAATTGGGGCCCAGGTTCAGTGTGGCTGTATACCTGCTCCTCAGGAGAGGAGCCCTTGTCATGAATTGCTGTCCATCTGCTCCGGGACTTGTTCCATCTAGCCCACTCTCTACAATGGAACTGCTGTGTTTCAATCCAATCACCTGTGTCTCTGTGCTGGAGGCCCCTGAAAATGCCACTTGGGGTGGAAGGCGGAACTGCCACAGGCCTAATAAAAGATAATAATTATTCCAGTTGGTAGAGCCTAGTCGCTGTTAATGAGCAAAACTAAAATAACTAAAATAACTATAGCTACAGGGCAAACATGAAACAATTTCCACTTCTGAAGTGTCATTTCTCAGTGTTCTCATATTATTTAAACACGTTGAACATGGTTTCTGACAATTATTTTTATTATTTTTCTCAAGTGATAACATAAGAGGCAAGCAGTATAGTTAGTTTTTAAGCATAAAAAAAACATATATCTCTCTTATTTAATGGAACATTACACTTTCCTTCAATTGCTTGTCACATATATGGAAAACTTTGAGTAATAAAAGTGGATTCCCTATCTCATATCGTTAAAACATTTAAGTAATTTAGAATAAGATTGGTGGATTGATGAAGTCTTATATACAGTATAATGGTAAAACAGTGCTGGTACAGAATCTATCATTCTACTCGTCTTCAGTTTTTTTTAAATTGAGAAACCGAACGCCTTAAAACATAAATGGCACCAAACGTAGATTAACCAACACTCTACACAATATTTTCGACTTTTCATATACAGTTTACACACTGATTTTCTAATCTTTCAGAAAATATGTGTCAAAAATGAGCAAGTCAAGATCATTGTCGTTAACTTAACACAACAAACAAAAGTCTATCTCCTCTAAAGTGTAGAGATACAATTTAACAACTCATTTTACAAAATAAGCAATAACACACTATATTTTACACACGGATGAAACGGCTGAGCCCTCCCTGTATTTTTTGGGGGGGGGGGGGATAATTAGTTGAAAGTATAAAAATTTGATGTAGGTGGAGTTTTTTTTTTATTTGTTCAGATGTTTTGGAGTTAAAACGGAAGTAAACAGACCGGGTACACATCTTCCAAACAATTTACAGCTTACCAAACGTCAAACATATAAATGTTGTGTTTCATGGTTTCATAGGAAGTTCTGGCTAATGAGAAGTGAATGATATTGTTTTTTTCTGTATCCCATGATTTTCCACTTTTTTTTCTTAAGTCCTCCCATCCAATATCACCAGCAGCCGCCACTGATTTTACATCTTATGTTCAATGTGAAATACCATAGCTAATGTTTCAAAGTTGTCATTGTTGATCGCAGTGGTTATGATGTCGCTTAAATGGTTAATGTTATTTCAAAGCTCCTTTCAAGCCACTGAATACATCACTGCGCGTCAGACTTTTCCAGGATTCAGGGATTTTAGCCGGAAGCACCCCAAAATCCTTTGCTATCTTTTCGTTAAATGTAACCATCACATACTTCCAGTAGTTTGATAGCTCTGCGTTGGGACCAACAGTGAAATTCCAGTTCAGGAAATGCATGCTGCCATTCTCATTTGCTTGACTGTTGCTTGACAGGCTCCATGTCGACGTGTTGCCTCTTACTGAAAAACATGTTTCTGCCACCAATGTGTTTGAGGCTTTGAGGCCGCTCAGGCCCTTAGGACGGTGAGCCACGGAAAAGTGTTGATCGTGATCTCCGTCCCCCGCCTCACATGGGGCTTTGCAGAAGGGACATCGTTCCTTGCAGCCAAGCAGTTGGTTTAGCTGCTGAGTATTAAAGAGCACACTTCTCACTCTTTTTCTGATGTTGTCGCTCCCCTCGTACTGTTTTGCGAGGCGCAGCTGCATTTCACTCACATATGTTGTGAGATGGTCTGCAAACTGTTCCTCATAAGCCAAGTCCAGAATCATAATGGAATCGAGAGCGTTTGCTGGCAAGGGAAGCTTCTTGCTCAGTGCATCGCAAAGACAATTAATGAAGGAGTTTAATTCCCCGGTGGCGTGAGCAGAGTGTCTGACCTCTGAAATTGCAGTGGTTATCATGTCAGCTGCATCTGTAAGATGTTTCTTTTCAAATTTGCCCAGGGAGGCCTCTTTGGAAAGCTTCTGTTCAAGATGATCAAGCACCCAGTTTTTTACGAACCTCTCGTAGTCATGGATGTACTGACAGTATTTCTCATAGTCCAGTTTGGATACCAGTTGCTCTAGTATCAAGACATTGAGAGCTCTCTGTGCATTGACATCCCTTGATCCTGTGCTTATCAATAGTTGCTGTGCAACATCTGGTCCAGTTCTCATGGTTACATAGTCCAAAACTGCAGGTTGTAAGCAAAGCCGAACAAACTCCTTTGCTTTCTTTTGGCCCTGGTCTTTATTGTGAAACCTATCTGAAAAGTCCTCTAAGTAATTTTTTTTCCACTCCTTTAGCATTTTCTGTGGGTCCCTTGTAACAAGGAAATTGTTGTGCATCCCCTGGAACTCTGCAGCTGCAATGCTGCAAATGTGCCTTTTGAGTGTGATCTCCATTTCTTCACTCAACACCAATTTCTTATGCCTTTGCATTGATTGATCAATCATTTTCAGCATGTCTTGGATAAGAGTGTTGGAGTAGTCAGCTTCCCTTTCCACCATATCCGTTATGAACTCTCTGCATTGGTTTATGACACTATTGCACAGCTCCCTCATTTGTTTATGGTGGTAGTCCCAATTTCTATGTCTGACCAAATCACCAGCTTTTTTAAGCCAACTACCAGATTCCACAATAATTTCATCCGTCTGACATTTTCTCAAAGTCTCTCCATCTATCATGCAGTGAATGTTGTGCTGAATGAGGTTTTCATTCAACATGGCAGCCACCTCCTGGGCGACATCTTTCTTTGGGACTTCCATGATGTTGATCTCACAATCCATTACAGCTTTCCTCCACCTTTTTTCAAACTCTTGTATTAGTGTCTTACCTGAAACCGGTGTCTGGGAGCTCTTGCAATGATGCAGAAGCTCCAGCATGTGCTTTTCCAGCATAAATGCTTGTGGACTTTTAATGCTGTTAACATTAACCTCCACTTTTTTTTTGAATGACTGCTGTAGTTTGATTCTCACCTGGCTTCCAGTGTCGCCACATAGTTTCTTGGCCTTAGCAGTCAGTTCTTCCCTATGTTTTTCAATGATGCTGGTGGGGAGATCTTGCTGTTCAAGGTATTTCTCAAGGCTGTGCAACATTTCCTTTTCTGCCAATTCAAGCACTGTATTTGCTTCCCTCAGGAATTGCTGTTGCTCAGGAATTGTGTCACCATCACAAACTTGCATTTCAGACTTTTCCATCCAAGAAGCAATTTTCCTGCTGAACACCAATTCCCAATTTTTGAATGCGGCACAAAGCTTGTTCCCAAGACAAAATGTGTTCTGATATTTGACACATTCCCTTAAATTCTTTATCAGCTCCAGAAAATCTTTTAAATCACCCCTTTGTTGTTGCTGAAGTTCTTGAATCAATTTCTTCTTCAAGTCATAGACAGCCTCACTGTATGCAACACTTACTGGAGCCATTGGGGGGATTCCATGCCAAAGCCCTGGCATATAGCTGCAACTTGTGTCTGAATCATAATCCATTACATCTGTGAACTTGTTGATTTTGTCATTGTTCACCATTTTGGCAGCTTCCAAAGTCATTTCATCCAGTTGTTCCGACAATTCTTTCCTTTCTCTTATATTGGCGTCTGTGGACATGTCTGTAACGTTCTGATGCACAAACAAGAACTTTGGTTTCTTTTGCACGTGTTTCATCCCAAGGAAGGTGCACATCACCATCTTCAATATGGCTTTCATTTCTGCAAATGCCTCCATGGTCATGTTGATAATTGTGACATCGCTTAGGCCAACGACCAGTGTTGCCAGCTCTCGGTCGTGTTCACGGCTGTCACACTGTTGAGCAAGTTCTGGAGCCTTGAGCCCCTCTGTATCAATGATCATAATGAAGTCGCATTTCATATCCTCTCTCAGCTTCCTGTCAACTTTGATCAGTTGCATGAAGGCCCCTCTGGTGCATCTTCCAGTGCAGACAGCAAACTGGACACCAAACATGGTGTTAAGGAGCGTGGATTTACCTGTGCCTTGAACTCCTAAAACCGTGACTACCCTGATCTTGCTCTTTGTTTTGACTAGATAGTGGAGGCAGGTGAGCACATCTGTTATCCACTTCATCGGGATGTCGGACATGTCACCATCCACAAGTTCGATTGGGAGACCTTCTAACAGCATCTTAGCATACATTTGAGGAAGTTGCTCTATGTGTTTGTTTTCACAGCTGTTTTCCAGGAAAAAACGTTCGGACATGCACCACTGATATAATTGACCCAATTCACGGAAAAAGTGTTCCAACCCCAAGGAGCAATCAAACATTTTCTGATCTAAACACGCAATCAGGTCATTTCTCTTTGGCATACTCTGACAAATGTTTTTGTACTGCGCTCTTAAATCAGACAAGTTCTGTCGTGACATGTTGTCCAGGTTCATCTTCATCCACTGGAGGAAATAGGAGCGCTCCTCTGTGCTTTGATCTAACATTGCGTCGATGAACTTTTCCATGATGGACGTCATTTTGAACATTTTTAGTTTTTCTCTCAGACTTTCTTCTTTTGTTGTCAGAGAATTTGCTTCCACGGAATCTGCTTTGTCTTTCTCTCTGCCAACTTGGGAGAGTTCCCGACGAATTCCTTGCAAAGGTAGATGTTCCTCTTTGAAATTCAGCGTGTCTGTTATTTTGCTGGATATTTCCTCTGCCATACGTTGGGCTTTTCGACACTCATCACTGTCCTCGTCCACCAGAATCCCATGGTGACGTGCCACCTCAGCCATCTTTTCTATCGTCACAATATTTGGTTTATCGTTTAAAACATTAGTTACTGAGAACTGAAAGTTTTTGACAAAGTCAGCATCATGCTGCCTTTTCTTGATGATCATTTTCACCGGTGTGCTGCAGTCAAATGAGACTTGTCTTCTGATCGAATTTCGAAATACATCTCGCTGTCCGTCCATAACCAGAAAAAGTTGTGTTTTTAAGTATTTCCCTTTCAGGACACTCATGGTATTCATGTAATCATCACTGAAAATGTACACTGCAGCTGATACTTCGCAAAGGAAGGAGAATTCTTTTCTGAAGGACAGAATGTCTCCTCTAAGGTTGGCTACTGCCACAGGCTTATCGAACATATCTATGTTTCTGTTTCCACATGGGAGACACCAGCTGATTTCAACAATACCATCTGATATCTTGCGGGGTGCGTGGTCACAATCCATGTCGCGATGGACAAATGCGTTGCTTTGCATCTTGTTCAAAATCTGGTACTTGTTTAATCTGTCTTTTCCCAGGGTGACAAAGGAAACCAGTGGAATTTCAGAGACAACAATGCATTCCTCAACCAATGTCCCGGTAGATGTGAAAGGTTTAAACTTCTTGACAATTTCTCGCATTGCCCAGATCATCAAAGTCGTTTGCTTTGTCTCACAGTTGGGCAACAGAAGGGGAACAGCAAATTGACACATTGCCATTTTCCGCATCATTTCCTGTTGCAGGGACCCATCAGAGCATAGAAACAGTGCAGTGATGAGATCCAATGGGTTGATAGCATTGGCATTATTGCTCTCAGATTCATTATGTTCATAACTATCTAATTCCACAATGTATGCCTTTTCATCAGACAAATCACACCGGACACTCCGAGCATCTACATTTGCCAGCATAAGTTTCTTCAAAAAGGCCCCAGGAAGTGACTGCATTGTGTCAAGTTGCTCTTCTGACATAGTAACACTTTTGATCTCCAGAACACCACTTAACCTGAGTTTGTCTTGATAATGGTCACTCAGTCCCACATTAGTTAATATCTCCATGAGAACGGAACCTGTGAATTGACAAATGAAAAAAATATGTATTATAACCAAGCATAACCCATACTCATCTAAGAGACACAGTTAATACGTAAAACAGCATTATGGACAGTGATTAACTAATTTAAGCAAAGGGTTACGGCACAATAATTTATTGTAAGAAGACCAAAGAAAGGGATGATTCGGATCGAACTGAGATGTAAAACATGTGTGTATGAAATACGCCTTACAGGACAGGTTAATGCACATGTAATTAACCAATTTGTTTGGTTGTCTTAATTAAAAATTGTTATAGTTGCAAAAAAGTTGAGGAGATCCTCTAAAATATGTGGTTGGATTTTATCTTTATGGATTTTGGATACTGAGATAATGAGAGCTTACTGGTCCTAATGGTTGAAGACACAGGTTCACTTTGTTCACCCTCTGGCAGCACGGTGGAGACACTGACTGAGTATTCAGTGTTTGGTTGGAGGTCAGAAAGAGTTCTGGTGCAGCTTTCTGTGTGTATAATCCTTGTTTCTGCTCCAGGGATGCCATAGGAAATTACAAAATGCTGTTGACCTTCATATATTTGGGAAGCCTTGATCCATTGTAGGGTAATTGAGGTTGAATTTAGACCATCTATTTTCAAGTCTTTCGGTGGTGGGATTACTGAAATAGAAACATAGAAATAAAATTGTAAACTATTGCAAAGAACCAATAAACAATGGAAAACACTATTAGAGACTTAAACATACCAGTGAAGTATGATTTTCTAATCCAGATGCTCCTGTTGTTTTCCACCTCTGCTGTCACAGCAAAGTCATATTTTCTTCCCAATTTGAGTCCGCTGATCTCAACTTGGCATACGTTCTTGACTTTCAAACTTTTTCTTTCTTGATCATACTGCCAAGCTACTCTGTATTGTGTCGGCCCGCCAGGTCCTTCTGGAGGTTCCCAGCTGATAGCCACACAGTCAGCGTTCAATGGTTGGATCTTCATCTCACCAGGAGGGGGCACACAATCTGGCACAGAAATTAGGCCAAAATAAATATGTGTCATGACTGTTGCAATACACCCATATGCAGGGGGATTACAATTATTATTATTATTATTATTATTATTATTATTATTATTATTATTATAATCTTTCAATATTAAATTATTAACTAACATCATATTTTATTTACAATTTACTAATAAAACCAACGGTTTATTTTTCTTTTCTTTTAGTAATAAAAGTAAACATCCAGAGAGATCTTTTGTATATTAAAGCTTTGAATGGGTCGATTGGGTTCTGGAGTTGTGTGGTTGGTTGTGTAGTTGTGACGCGGTCGGGCCCAATGTGACATCTTTTCACGGCAGCCCCTGCCCATATTTAATCAAGGGTAGATTTGCTATTTTTCAGCATGTGCTTTATTAAAATGTTGGTTCCCATCATACATAAGCGTTCACAGCACAACCTCGCTGAATGCTTTAATATTAAGTGCTTTACTACTATCGCTCCTCCAGCTTGTCACAATGCAAATAAATGATGGGAATCATTCTAATAAGGCCTGGGTTGAAAAATAGCAAGCCTATCCTTTAAACTACTCACATCCACAGTGTTAGTTTAAATGTCAATGTGTAATAAAGAAATATGTTAGTCAACCAAAGGACCGCTGCTGTGTAAGTATCCTTGGCCACTTGAAAAATGGTTGTTTGCTGATACATACCATCGCCTGGGAGTGGCCAACATGGCTGTTGCTCTCCAGCTGGAGTCTGTTGTAGGACAAACAACATAAATGTATTGTTATTATGCCTGTGAAAAAGAAGCAGAATCAGCCGCAGGGTCTGTTATAATATTTATAGGTAATCTGTAACTTCAAACTTTTACCTTGATGAAGATCAAGTCATGCTCTCTGTGGCTTGTCTTTGAGCAGTGACTGCAGATTTGCATCTGGTCTGTCTTGCAGTATACATCCAGAGTTCTATGAAAGTGCTGACAGCGTTTGTTGTCCACATCCTCTGTGATGTCCACCAGGATATGTCTCTGCATGGCTGGAATGAGGTAATGCTGTCTAATGTCCACCTCGCAGATGGAGATGTTGCAGGTTAGGCAGGTCTTCACTGCTTTGTGGTCGGAGCACAGGTCACATGTCACTTCTTTTGTCCTGTGGAGTGTAGCAGTGACTGTCAATTGTCTGGAAAGGGTTACATATTACTGGGAGTCACATGAATTTAGATTTGGGCTTCAACATTGGTTTGTAAAAAAAAAAGTTTACACAACAGTATTTATTTCAAAGTGCAGCGCTCACCACTCATTTTGTGCAAAGGGGTTAGGTTCTAAGGAACGGGAGGACTTTGCCGAATGGGTAGATGATGTAGACTGAGTTTCTTCCTCTCTCTTTGGCCTGCAGTGAGAGAAATAATGACATTTGAGGAAATACAGTAGATATGAGTTAAAAGATGAAACATGTAAAGGTTTTTTAATTCATATAAGACTAGAAGAAACATAATACCATCATTAGAAGAATCTTTAAGAATTAGAAGAATCCTTAATCATCACACGACAAGCCACACTACAACACATGAATACACCTACACATGCACATGCTTTGGATGGTGGCTGGTGAAATGTTGCCTTGGAATTTGACCCATCATTGATATAGTTTAAGGGAAACTGTGCAGGGTTTTGCCTGATTTCTTATGCATAAGATAGCCAGGCAATCACCAGTCTGTGTTGATAAAATGAAATCCCCGACCAGCTTCTGTCGCATCGTCATTCAGCTGAAGAGGAACCTAAAGTAGACCAAACTATTTCCCTCCTCTATTTAACGGTGAACCATGATGCTCATTCCAAGTTGCACCAAGACATCTCAGCTCTCTATGCATTCTCCATCATGCCCAGAGTGTGGGATGCAGGTATGGGAAGATCTGGAGGAAACCGCATAGAATCCACCAGGAAATGTTCCTGGTGAGGCACAGGAGGAGCCTGGCCTGGAGTCCCTCCACGGTGCACTGTAGTGAACAGCCATCCATAACCCTGGACTCCACCCCAGCACTATGGAGTCATCTTTGCCTACTAAAAAGAGAGACATATTAAAGCCTGTGTATCTGAACCGGCTCCCTTCTGGCAAGCAGGTCTGTGAGAAGCAACTGACAACTGGTGCGAAAACCCTCAACTGAGCCACAGAAGGGCCCCAAAACTCTATGATGAAACTCTACCCCTTTCTCCCTCCGTCTCGTTTTGACAGACATGTAATAAACACTTGAAAGTCACAACTCCAGACTCTGAGACTGAAAATCCCCATGATACAATAGGACACTACAACCTTTGTTGGTATAACCAGGCTGCCTTTCTTAAACAAACACACACAGACACACACAGACACACACACAGACACACACAGACACACACACACACACACACACACACACAGACACACACACACACACACACACAGACACACAGACACACACACACACACACACACACACACACACACACACACCACCTTCCTATTCTCCCTCACCGAAGTCACACCCCATGAACTGATAACAAGTCCTGAGGACCTGTCTGCAAACATTCTCTGTGCTTAAACAAGAACAGTGTCAACATGAGTCTGTAACCAAACTATGTTGAAGCTACAAATGTTTCTATCGTGACATAAACGCAGTGTGCGTCACGCACGCTTACTGGTCGTCAGCTCTATTCAGACCAGCGTGTACCACCCGCAGACGGAAGGCCTGGTCGAGCGCTTCAACAAAATGTTGAAAAACCGGAAGTGATCCGGAAGTTCGTCCACGATGACAGCCGAAATTGGGGCAGATGGCTGAACCCCCTGTTGTTCACAGTGCGGGAGTTTCCCCAGTCCTCCACTGGGTTTTCCCCCTTTGAACTACTGTTTGAAAGGAGACCTTGTGGGGTGCTCGACCTGATTAAGGAAAACTCGCAGGAAGGTCCCAGCACCAGTAAAAACGAGGTCCAGTACGTCCTGGACCTGAGAGCAAAGTTACACGCGGTACAACAGGAATCACAGGGGAACTTGGGGGTGAGTCAGCTGTTGGGGGTATGTTCAAGTTCAAGTTTAAGTTCAAGAGATTACGTGGCAGGCCAAGGGGTCATGGTCAAGCCACGGCTACAGATAGGCGGCACAGGCTCCCATCCCTGATTCGTCCGATCCAGATCCAGGAAGTAATTTAGGCTTTGTTTTTCCCCGCAGTGAGGGAGATGCGTGCTGTAGGGAAAACACGTGCGTGCCTAAACTCCGTCATTCTGGACCCTTTCCTCATTTGCTAGCGAGCAGTTAATTTCTCCCTTTTAGCTCACGAGCCGCCTTTTGTTTAAATTATTAATAAATACACGCAAACAGGCGCTGTTTTGCTCCACCTGCCTCCTCTCTCTCATTCCCTGGCCAGAACACACGTCTACAGCATCTTGAATGGGAGTTGGTGTATAATAGATGAGAACTTAGAACTATATTTAATCTCCTGGTCCCTTCATTGTAACCCCAATCACACACTCTCTTCGTTATTTCCAAATCAGCAATGACTCTATCAATCTATCAATGACTCTTTTCTTATTTGTTTAATTGATTTTGTATTCTTTCATTCCTTATTCTCCATCTCTCTATATAATCTTTTATTTGCCAAGTATTTTAGCATAAATAAATGCTCCTTTTATTATTAAGGATATTGTTTTGTTTTCTCCATGAAGGAGAAACACACACTTTTGGTACAAGACTGGTAGATCAAACTTGATGATTGATTTACTTAAATGAAACACATTTTTAACTAAATAAAATTAGATGGTGCCCCAATGAGACAATGATTAATTATTAGATATCAAATTGGTGTATTAAGGCTACAGCACGGAGCCTACATGTTCCATTAGCTTCAGCCCCAAGCAAAGTGCAGAACATTGGCATGTCAAGTGACCTCTTGCAAGCAAAGAGAAGGAGACGCTCTGGTTCAACAATGATGTTGGTGGGATCCTTTAGGCAACAATGAAGGGCAACGCAGACTGGAAGCTACATACACTGACAACATTCACCATCAGTCTGGCAATTGAAAAATCTGGCACGGTGGAAAGGCAGTCAAGCAAGATCATGAACTGGAGGCAGAAGCAAAGCTAATTGAAGCACCAGTTCAACTAGGCAAGTGAGGGAGGGAAGTAGCGATTGGCAGAACTCCATAAGATCAGCAGGAAGAGACTCATCACCCTTCGCAGAGCAAAGTGGAGGCAGAGAGAGCCAGGAAGTGGGCTGCCTTTATTGCAAATCCCTTTGGGATCACAAAACAATTGCTCGGGCAGCAATTCAGCAATCTTGCTTGCTTCAATGAGGAGATTGACGACCATCTTGTAACACCTACAGTGACCCAGCAAGGGAGGAAAACTTTCATGTATGGCCACTGCAGCACCAACAACAAGTAGTCTAGTTGGTAGGAGATCCAGGATGTCATTAGGGCTGCCAAAGGAAGCTCTGTCCCGGGACCAAGTGGAGAACTTAGTGTGACAATGTCATCAGCGCCTGGGTGCAGATGGATTATCCAGGACCTGGAGAAGCTCATCACAAACAACAAACAACAAGCAACCTCCCTTGCATTGTCACCTGTGGTAGACAGATCCTGCAGTACAGTGAGTCAAGCAACCTGAAGATATCTCACGGTGGCATTGAAGTGAGGCCTGGGAGGAAGTGGAAGGCAGAGAAGGCACTCGACAAGGCTGAGTCGCAGCTGTGGCACAGTGTACTAGTGTGAACCTCTGGTCGGGCAGGCCATGGCAACACGAATCCATACTCTATGACAAGGTCCGAGGCAAAGAATGGCGCAAGATGATGCAAGAGGAGGTGCAATCATGGGTTGAGAAGGTTCAAACCAGTAGGAAGGTGGGGATGTAACAACAAGGTCTTAAGATCACCTGGTCTGAGCTCTGGCAGGCAGAGACCCATCACATGAAGTTCCTGATCCAGTCTGCGTACAATGTACTCCCCAGCCTGACCTACTGCTGCTGGAGCAAGGACTCTACATCATGCCCCTCGTGCCAGGGAAGAGGACACTTGACCACATCCTAAGCTGTTGTCCGCAAGCCCTGGGAGAGGGCTACTATTGTTGGTGGCATGAGCAGGTTCTGAAGGCAATAAACACCATATGCAGTGCCATCATCTGGAGCCAGTGCCTTCAACCAACAAGACAATCATGTTTGCCAGAGCAAAGAACATCGGCAAGACTACTGCTCAAAGCTAGGACCATGAGATGAAGGTGGACCTTGAGAGGCAGCTCAAATTCTCAGAGACCATTGTAGTGACCAACCTCAGGCTAGACATAGTGCTGGCATCAGTAACAAGGCAGGTTGTCATTTTTGAGCTGACCGTCCCCTGGGAAGACCAAATGGAGGAAGGCAATAAGAAGAAAAAGGGCCAAGTACACAGACTGGCGAGAGACGTAGGCAGGGGTGGCGCACACAGTGCATGACCATTTAAGTAGGCTGCAGGGGGTTTGCGGGCCACTCACCCTGGCCTGCAAGAACTACAGTCTTCTGGGAATCAGTGGTGCTCACAGGAAGATTGTCATCATATCCACTACTGAGGTTGCCGAGAAGACATCTTGATGCTGTAGATCAAAAGAAATGATCCGTGGACAAACTGCTACTTGGACACAATTTGGGGCCTGATCAACTGGATCAGCTGGGTCACCTGGGTGAGGGTGTCTGATGCAAGACCTGATACAACCAATGACCCCAGGTCACACCACTGATGGCTGTGTCCAAGAGCATCAGTACATCAGTAGCCAATTCTGAAAATTTGTAGCCTATAGATCAGGGCTCTCAAACCCAAATAACCTGGCCAGGTTCTCTCCTATGGGGGTCACTTGAACACTCGTCGGAAAAAAACTTGTTTTATATATACACACACACACACATATATATATATATATATATATATATATATATATATATATAAAGCACATTTTGCCCAACTTTTGCATGGTATTAGCTGCCACCCATTTCTTTTCACCTTGAAGAAATTTGTGTTACATTGTTTTATTCATTTGTTTATTGACATTTGCTATTTTAAAGGCTGTGTTAATTGTGAAGACTTGAGGGGCAGAGCCAGGGTAGAGCGTGCAGGAGGCGGGACGTGACGCAGTGACCCAATGACGCTGCAGAGTTTTAGCACACCCAGGATGGCAGACGAGGCTGCCGAATTATCTTTAATAATATCTTCAATAATAAAAAACGAAAGGGTAGAAAGGAATATAAAGGAAAGCAGAAAGGAGTACAAAGCAGCTACACTCCGTGCATGAAGCTCTGTGCAAAGGTAAATAACTGTCGCATGATAGAGACGTGTTCAACACGTGACACACGCACTTGCTCGCTGTGAATTCTCCAGAAAATCACCTGTTCTGTTCATACATACTGCTCAAGCAGACATTACGCGGATCAGTTCAGGGTTGCAATGCATGGGTGAAAGCAGCTTTTATGTATTTATTGAGTTAGAATCCTAAAAAATGTCCATATGTCTGTTCCGTTTGACAATGATAACATAAATCAACAGTGAAACCCAATGTTTTTTCCTATAACGCAATGTATTTCCCAGAAAGGCGATGAATAAAAGATTTTAAAAAATGAAATTCATAATAAACTTCTGAATCCTTTCATTCACCCTTCCTTTATTCGACTCCGCATTAAAATCACAGTGCTGTTGGTCCAAGTTAAAGTGTTTATGTTGCGCAGATGGGCGCAGCTTGGTAAATGTTAACTGTGAAATAAAAAGTAAATTTTTGGAAAAATCGAAATGGGAAAAAACTCAAAAATTGATTTTACAACAAATTCTAAACATGTATGAAATTGCAGGCCGGATCTCACCATGGCTAGTAGTTTGAGGCCCCTGCTATAGATGCTACAACTGCTTCAGCATTTTGGTATAATTATGTATCTATATCAGTTAGCTGTAGGTTGATTGGTGGTTAGACTTGACTTGAACTCAAATTAGAAAATGAAATGATATTAAATTAAACAACAGTGGAGTTTCATATACACACTGAATTTCTTTAATTTAAGAATGACAAATTTGATGATAGGGGTGTTATTAAATTTCTCACCACTGATCCTGTTGAAAGGCTTCCTTCATATATGGAGGGTAATTTGTGCTCGTACTTATGGAAGCATAATCATCTGTAGGTTGCCGTCCTTCAGTGGTGCTACAGGTTAATAAACATATTTTATTACAGCAGGGAAAAATCTGTAATCTCAAATCTCAATGAACTGAACTCAGGTGTGATGCAGGGCCGAGTTGCTGTGACGGCAGTTTACAAACCATTTTATGGAACAAAACTTTTATGTGTACTGGAATCTCAAAGATTTTCAAACGGGGGGATAATTGTAAAGCAAAACAACAAATATTAAGAACCCAGTTTTTATACACAACTATCCTGAATTTCCTCCCCGTAGATAAATAAAGTCTAATCTTGTCTTACGTATTTTATATGATGATAAAGTGTATATATTTTGTTAAATATTGTGTGGCATTCAAATAAACATTTTTCAAATTAATCCTCACCCTTGCCATGTAGACTGCGAATGTTGTCTGAAATCCAGAGGAAGTACCATTGATCCAGCACTCACTGACTGATGATCTGACCACTCACCTCTTTCATATTAGAATGGAAAACATAGATTAATAAAGATTACATTAATAGACATGAATATTTAGTAATTAAGGGATAAGTTGCAGCCGGACAATTTTTGTGAAAATTAGCCACTGGCTGCACATGATCCTTACTTACCAAATAAAATAATATATTGAGACAGAAAATTTATTTGAATGCATACGTTTATAATTAGTATGATTAGCATGGCATAGAGCTCCACAACTGCAAAGCATCTGCTTCTTAGATAACAACGTAGCAAACTATTCACTGCCGCATTAATTTCTTCCAGTCTTCAATTGTACTTTATATGCAGCGTCACAAGATGTTGCCCCTAGCTAGTTTTAGTATTATCATATAGGCAGCATAATCATGTGGATGTGAAACCAGGCGGAGAAGTGGTTGCCCTTGACAACGGACAGACAATGGTCACTATTCGGAAATAACTGATGTGTTGACTAATCAGAAACGAGTACACTGAGCCGTGTAACAATATGTATAATATATTGCGTATATTTTTTATGTACAGACGTGTAACCATACAAAGGTGAATATTAACATCTATACCTTGATGTATCTGTATGTTTGCATCTAATTATATTTCTTATTTATATGTAACCGTTTTATAGCTGTGCTGTATCTAATAGTGTTTATTACACAATACTGTAGTCTCCATGGTACTAATGAACTGTCTGTACCTCTTATCTCCACTGCCGTTGTAAATACAATCAGATTCTGACCCTTGTCCTGATCATTTTAGTTTTATTTTTCTCTTCAATACAAAAATGCAAGTTCTTGTGCAAATCTGACACTACAACATAATATCTTTGTTATTTTCTTAATAATTCATTTACACACCAGGCGATCTTTCCCCTTGTCATATTAAAGTTAGGAATGATGCACTTGAAAGACAAACTCAACCTACATGTTATGCTGCGAAGCGGCTCCTTCTGTGGGAGTGTATTTTCCATGAGTGCCGATCTGGTCTGAGACAGTGTCTGGTGTTGGTAACACTCCTCCCCTGTTGGATGGCAGACAAAGCAAGGACATGTCAGAAGAAGAGTAAAAATGTATTATCACTGCCTTATGTATAGACATGCATTACAGCACATACTCATGACTATATTGGGTTTCGTCCTCCATCTCGTCGTCCCACACTGGCTTCGTACAGTATTGTCTTCATACAGCCACGCTGGGGCTGCAAACAGGAAATATTCACACTGTAGGACACTGTAGGAACCTACACACACACGCGCGCACGTGCACACGCTCGCACGCGCACACACACACACACACACACACACTCAGGTTTTGGTGGTGTATAGAGTCAGGAAAAACCTTTAAAAACAAGATTAGCAGGGATTAAGTAGACTTGAAACAGCACTAAGAAACCTGTAATCACAACAGTACATAGAGTGTAAAATATTTTGAAATTACTTAGTTAAATGCTTAAAAACAGCATTAATAGGACATTCGGATTATGAGGACACTGACAATGTCCTGTCAATGCTGGTGGGTATTCAGGTGTTTGTCTTTTAAAACTATACACACGCACACACACACACACACACACACACACACACACACACACACACACACACACTGAGGTGACATTTTGTTCCATCGCTTCAATATGAGAAAATAACTTGTGTATAAAAGGTAGAAATTGGTTGTCGCTTTTAATATTTTTTTAAGAGCACCCGCAAGTTCATTGGATCTCAGTCAATGTAATTTCTTTTTTAACAGTCAACAATAGCATACCCAAAACATATGAAACATTACAATATAAACAAAACTACCGCAGGGGTACATAAATACTGTAAAATAAAGACTGACTAACGCATATATACAGCCAATCAGATCAAAACGTCACATTGGGAAGCCACCAGCAGAGACCACGCCCATCAAACTATCGAAACTATAGAAAACATTATATCAGGCATTTACAAGTAAAAAGAGATGTGGCTGGCACAAAAAATTACAACCGACTGATGATTTCCATCCGTCCGAAAATCAAAATCAAAAAGCTCACTCCAACTTTAACCAATATATAAATGTACAGATGTACAAAATGTACAAAAAAGGAAACATTTTCACTTTCAAATTGATTAATTAACGAATGAACAGCAGCTTTTCCTTTAGAGTTGTCCCTTTTTTTCTTAACATTTTGCGTTATTTTTTATGAGAAATTAATCAATGCTCTTTCAAGTCTATCCAATTTGAGTTAATAATAAACTGGAAGTGGCCTTGTCAAAAATTGTAATTGCATTTTATCTAAAAAGAATTGGGCGTGTGAGAGAGACATGATTCACTTCCTATGTATGACAGAACTGTTTTATCACCTAAGATCTCAATTTGACGTCTCCCGCCCCAAACGTAGCATTAGCAGGGTTGAAAAAAGATGATATGAGGAACTGAAGCGAAAGTCCCACAAAAATAGAAAAAGAAACATCATTTCAAGTCATTTACCAGAGTGCCAAGAAGGCTACTGCCATTTCAACCTTAGAGACAAACAGGTTTCCTTTTTATGTTGCGTGTTGAAGATCTGAACACTTCTAAATTCTTAACCACACTCTCGGAACTCAAGCCACGATTTGCGAACGTAACGGGCGACACGTCCAAACGTGGTTCTTGGGTTTTGATTCGAGAATTCTGTGCCCGACAGAGCTGAACCGACTCTTCCGGCCTTGCTCAGTGCGCGTTACACCAACCGAATCGAATGAACGGAGAGACGGAAAATTTAACAAATGGTTTTACTGAGTGGCTTGTCGAGAAGGGAGTCTTAAACAAATATATCAACATTCATCACTACTTCATATCCATTTTTTACAAAGTAAAAGCGCTCACCAATGTTGCCCAGCCATACCACGCTCTTTCTCTTCTAGCCTTGTGCCTCGGAGTACTGTTTAGTGTGTGCCCAAGAGTGCCCAGGGAGTGTCTCAATCAAAGGTCGTAATGGAAGGGTAGACCATAGAGCAGGATAGATTAATTATTTACCCTGGTTACTTGCAATATCACATTGGATTACTGAACTTCTATATTTACAACGGTGTTGCCATTGACGGCAGATATTGATACAGGTTCTCCGGGAGTCTTTTGACACTTGACTTCTCATACATACAGTACATTGTAATATAATAATATAAAAAATAAATAATGCACAGTATACAATACAACAATCTGCTTGATGATTTTTATTGTGGAGCCCCGCTGAAGCTCCACTGGATTGTCATTTTACCATATAAATATAGCATACGTGACACCGCATATGTCTTCTCAGTTGCCTTATCTTTCTTGGCTAGGTGCAGAAAATACTGGGACTGGTTCATGTTTGGGTGCTTATTGCATTGTATTTTTTGGTGTATTTGCATGTTCTTGACTTGACCGGTTTAAGCCCTGAAAGCACAACCTGATACACATGCAGGAAGAAAGCCAAAGCCATATTTAATGTGATTCTTGAGAATGTTGCATCATACTTGCGCACAAAAGTAAAGCTTTTCCAGTGTGCAGCACGACATGTGAAGAAAAAGGCCAGAGAGGGATATAAAGAAAATACAAATAGTCATAGTGACAGTGAGAGTAAATAATTGACAAATAGTAATAAAAGAGACAGTAGATGCCTTGCATGCTAAATAAGAAGACACTTCCTGCCTCACTGAAACCAAATTTTTAATCCATGCTTTTCTCCTGTTGGTAAAGCTTGTCTTAAACTGGCCTTTGCAACATGATTTTGGGGAATACTGCATTGTGTAATATCACCCACCAATATTTTGTAAAACACTCTTTGCAGCTGCAGTTATCTAATAGAGGACAAAGATGGTGAAGGGGCTGAATTAATATATTTAGTTATATTAACAAATTAATTACAACAAGTGAATTACATTATGAATAATATTTTTTATTTATTTTTTTACTCACAGAGAATGAAGCGCAGAGATGTTGAGAAAAGCTCATGTAACACAAAGCAGTCCAACACTCACAGCAACAAGTCTGTACAACTTTTGCACTACACAGATATCAAATGCATGCACACACACACACACACACACACAACACACACACACACACACACACACACACACACACACACACACACACACACACACACACACACACACACACACACACACACACACAGGCACAGGCACACACACACAAACACACACATTACAAAAAACCAAAAGGTTAAAATTTTTTGCCATAGCATCCATCTAAGTTATATATTGGGCATTTCCATTTTATTCGCGGTGATAATTGTCTCACCAGAGGTTTCAGAGTCATCACCTCAGCTGCTCTTCATGTTGCCACCCTCAGCAAAAGCTTGGACCTTAGAATCATTTTTCACAAGTAATCTTCACCGCACGCTTACTTGAGATGATGGCTCGATCATAGCACATATCAGTGCCATACGTTCTGGAGAACCATTTAACAAAGTTAATTCTTTTTTAACAGCTTCTTCTGCTAGGATGGCTGATAATGAATAGTATCAGTCTATAATGTATGATATTTAGCCACTTAAAAGCTGTAGATACACCTACGGGTGCTATTACAGACATAAAAATGTTCTGCTCAACCTACAATCCTATACTCAGCTGGAACTGATGTGACAGACAGTATATGTTCCTGATTGTCTTACACGTACAGCGGAATGGATCTTGGTCAGATTATACATGTTAATTGTCTAATTATCTAAGATAATTGGTGTGCAAATGCCAGTCCAGTTGGGCAGACTTGCATACGCCATGTGTCCACATAACCAATAGAGGTCTGGAATTGTTGCTTGTTGCATTGTACACATTATCTGAGTTTGATGACATGCAGTCATTATCCCTACTGGAACTCCAGGGGAACAGTTACTTCTTCTCTCAGAACAAACGGGTTGAAAACATAAGGGATGAATAATTCCAGCATGTGAATGGACTACAGTTGAGCAGGCTAGAGCAATAGTTTCAGTAGTAACTTATCTTCTCCATACATTAGTACAGTTCAATTGTCCTTCAGATGGATTATAGTGTTACTATACTTTTACCCATGTATCGCTTTGCTTCCTTTCAATAGAATGTGTCTCTATCAATAGGATTAAATATTCGTTTAGTCATGAAAGGACAAGTCGGAAAACCTGTAGCCCATTCTAAACATCAAGATTCTTCCCATGACATTGATATAGGTGAGAGAAGGAATGGTGCTTGTACTGAGTCAGGCATTTTAGTACATACATAATATGAATGATCCGCACCATACTCTTCTTTAACTGAATGATTCAAAAATCTCCACCACATATTTTGTTAGAATGAATCTCCAGTGGAGTCAGCATTTAACAATGGGTGGACTACGTTAGTGACAGAACATTCATTTCTCACTTGGGACTCTTCTTCTGGATATAGTGTGAGTGAGAGTGGGGTGGGGGAACGGCTGTTTTTTAAGTCTCGCTGTGGAACTGTGTTCCAGAGTTGGGTGATCAACAGGATGATGGCGATGGTGAGAAGAAAGGTGATGAGATGAAAAGATGATCACACAGATGGGGCCAATCTTTTCCTATTGACGGGGCGTCATCCTTTTCAAGTACAGGACTTTGCCACTGTAGTGGCAAATCCTCTTTGTAGAGTGTGGCAGTTTCTCCAACCCTTTGTCTCCCTTCTCCGTGCCGGAGAGTCCCTGTTCAGGTGCCAGTGTGGCAGTTTCTCCTACAACGCACCATCAAAGTGGCATGTTCAGGGACCTCCGGCACAGAAACACAGAAGACAAGGGGTTGTAAACACCAGTTTATTGTAGAGATTTGGCCAGCTGGAATTTACCCAGGAGCAGAGAGACGCATGTCATGACACTGGCTCCTATCCTGAGTGTGTGTGAGGATGGCGGTTTTACCTGCTGCTCATTAGACCAACCAACAAACAACAGGTATGCAACCACTCTGATTCCATTTACCTAGATCCAGGTCATGTGTGGCTGCTCAACCCAGACCATACCCACCCCACACAGAGGTTACCAGTACTTAACTTCATCGGGATCATGAGCTCACCAAGGACAGAGTGAAGTTAAAAACAGAGAACACCTAGCCTAAGGGGAGTTTAGCCGTTCAGCCCTCTGGATGTAGACCAGATTGTTGTGGTCGGTCCAGACTAAAAAAGCCCCCGTCGGCCCCCGTCCAACCAGGGCCTTCCCAGAGCTCCAGATTGTCGATATCATAGTTCCTCTCAGCCAGGGAGAGACACCATGAGAAGACGTGCAGGGATGCAGCTTGTGATCGGTGAACGCTGGGAGAGAACAACGCCCACCCCCCTCTCCGAAGTGTCGACCTCAACCACAAACTGCAGAGTCGAATCAGCATGTGCCAAAATAAAGGCAGAAGTGAAGTGCCGTCTTAGCTCCAGAAAGGCCTGATCCTCATCTGGAGACCAGAAGAATAGTTCCGAAGGAGAGGTGAGCCACCAGAGGCCAAACCCAGCGATAAAACACCGGTAGAAATTGGCGAATCTGAGAAAATGTTGTGGTTTAATTAGTAACCTGTTATGGTTAAATGTAGTAACCCCACATGAAAACCTACAATATGTTTTACTAAATCCGATGCGATCCCAACCAAATTGAGCATATCAACTATCCCTTTAAAATTACCTTCTGAAAAGTAGTACACCTTAATAAAAACCAGATGGAGCTAAAGTCTAGTACATTGTATGACCACTAGAGGGCACTATCTCTATCTGAAGGCTGTAATTGGCTTGCTGAGAAATGACATCAGAGGACCGCTAAACAAAGAATCAAGGCTACGATTGGCTCAAAACAGATTTTGGATTGTTTTCTGACACAAAAAGAGACAACATATATATATGAGCAAATGCCTCACTGCGACTATAACGATATGAAAACAAAGATAAAAAAATTCAGTCAGGCTTTGCAAAGGCCACTCCAAGTTCCATATGTTGTATTTTCTGATACGCAATAAAACTTGTACGCATCAGCTTTTGTTCTGTTCCAGTGATTTTTTCCAAGGTTGAAGGTTGAAGCAGGATAAGAGCGCATAGCCGAGACACTGTTTTTTTACCACAATAATTCATAGGATAGGCCCAAGTCTTTTCCGAGACAACAAAACCGTTGGAGCTGCTTCACGGTAGTGGCTTGGGGCCAATCCCTCACTCGCAGCCACCTTGACAGGATCCATCTCCATATGTAGGTACCCAAAACAGAAGGCACGGGAAACTCACACTTCTCCACTTTCACAAACAACTGGTACTCCAGCAGCCTCTGGAGAACCCAGTGGACATGATGATGTGTCTGTGTTCTCCTGAACAGAGTTCGAAAAATCTAAATGTCTATAAGATAAATAAAAACAAAACGGCTAAGCATGTTGCAAAGAACTTCATTCATCAGTGCCTGAAATACAGCGGGACCATTAATTAAAACAAACGGCGTCACTAAATACTCATCAATTTCCATTGGGGGTGTTAAACAGAGTCTTCCACTCATCCCCCTCCTGGATGCGCACAAAATGATAGTCATTCTACAAGTCCAGTTTAGTAAAAACCTTGGCTCCTTCAAGATGCTTGAACGCAGGGTTCAGGAGAGGAAGTGGCTACTGGTTCTTAACAGTATGTAATTTGACCTTCTATAGTCTTTCTTAGCAATGAAAAAAGAACACAGCGCTGCTCTGACCGAGGAGGACGATGGCCCAATCATGCCATTTGCCAGGGACTCCTTAATATACTGTTCCATGTTCAACCTCTCAGGACGTCTCAGAGGGAGTACTGACATCTACCAGGAAGAGTAGTGCCAGGCAGAAGGTTAATAGCACAATCCTATTGCTGAGAGGGGTGGCAGGGTGGTAGCATGAGTCTTACTAAAAACCTCCTGAAGGGGATGATACACCGACTGTACTCTGGCGAGGTCAGGATACTCAGAGGAACTGGAAACTACAGAAATAAAGCGTAGAACCGGTGCATTACCTCTGAGACAGACTGTGACAAAAGGAGCTCCTGTTTAAAACCGTGTGGTTCCCAGTCTATGTGTGGATTATGCATCTTTAACCAAGGGTAACCTAACAACCTAACGCCGTGGGTGAACTTGCACCGCCCGGTGGGAGGCAGAGCTGAATGAGGACATGAGACGGAAAAATGGGAGGTTTTCTTTTGTTCTTGGAGGCAGTTATCCGCTTGTATCGAGAGCTAAATCAGCGCTTCCAGTTCACCAGGTGGGTCACGTGCTGCGAGCTCTTCCTTGAGGGACTCAGAAAGTCTATTTAAAAATGACACCAACAGGCCTTCATCGCGCCACCCACTCTCCACTGCGAGTGAGCAGAACTCCACCACGTAATCAATGATGCTGCGGGTGAAAAATGCATATGATCAACTATTTGAATGATGTTTTACCTGTTGAATGAGGACAATAGCTTCTTCCTATTGACGGGGGTTTAAAACATTGCCTCTGAGTTTTTAAGGAGCCCCTCCCAGAGATTATGTAAAGAGAGGTTGTGGTTATTCTTCATCTCCATAGAAGGTAAACAGGATGAAATGTGATCTGGTTCTTCTATGTTAGAATTGACATTGTAGAGAGAGAGAACATTTCTCTTTACATAAACTCTGGGGGGTTCCTGGGAAAACAGAGACAATGTTTTAAAAAAACCCTCCACAGGTCGTAAAAAAACGCCTTTGTCCTCATTCAAAATAGTTGATCGTATGCATTTTTCTCTCACAGTCTGCACCAAAGTTTGCAAGTACCTGTGAATTCACTGTCTGAAGGTAACACCCAGGGAGACAATTGAGGGGCACCGTCTTGTAAAAGACTTCTGACCAACGGCCCACAACCTCTCTTTGGTATAAAGGCCTCTTCGTCAGAAATAGTGGCAGACTGGTCAGAACACTGCTTTGGAGCTGTACTGAATCTTTCTCTTTATTCTGCAGAATAAATATCTTTAATATTCTCAGTTTTGTTTTCTTGTAGCGGGCAGATTAACTTCACCGACCATGCAGGAGAATTTCTTCTACACGGATCCCCTGAAGCAGCCGGAGCAGCCGGAGCAGCCGGAGCAGCCGGAGCGCTGCGTCTCTGCCCCACACAAAGTGATCAAACACTGCGGAAATCCAAGACGAACCAGGAATATAAGGAGCTGACAAACGACTGCTGCTCCCACATGAGGATGACCCAGGTGCTTGCTTGGCCCGCCAGCAGATTGATGACATAGGTGATACGGGAACGGGAAGAAAGAGGGCTGAAGCTCGAAAACCAGGGAGCACTGAGCCAGGAACACCCTACAGGAGTCCGGATCCCCATCGTACAGTGCGGGAGGAGAGAGGTGGGTTTCCGGACGGGAATGGTGGCAGTCGGGGGTGAAATTGGAGTTGGAGGTGGCCACACTGCATGGAGTGTGGCAAACTCCATGGAGAGGGACTGCACGACAGCCCGGGGCTTCTGCAGGTCGTGGTCGTGATCATGTCTGCCGATGGTGGCCCCCTGGGCGCTGGTTGTGCTAGGACGACAGTCAATGTCTGCTGGGTCCTTAACTGGCTAGCTCCTACTGTCACGCGCCGACTTGAGATAGTAGTGGAACCCAGATGCAGACAAGACAGGACAAGGTTGGGGTAAACTGAGAATGATCTTTACTGAGAGGCCTTGGAAACATTAAACATGGGGGTAAGAAGAACGAGCAACAAGACATACTAAGAGAAGGGGATAAATACACATGGGGGTGATTACAAATAGACAGCTGTACGAGACAGGGTCTAGGGAGACAGGAGGGAGATGTCCATGGTAACAGAGACAGACTGCAAGACAACAGCGAGATAGATGAGAAACACAAGGAATAAAGACAGAGCACACAAGAGACCGAACTGTGACAGAAATTATTGTGGAATCTGGTAGTTGGCTTAAAACAAAGCTGATGATTTGGTCAGACATTGAAATTGGGACTACCACCATAAACAAATGAGGGAGTTGTGTAACAGTGTCATAAATTAATGCAGACAGTTCATAACAGATATGGTGGAAAAAGGAAGCTGACGACACCAACACTCTTATCCAAGACATGCTGAAAATGATTGATCAATCAACGCCATAAGAAAGTGGTGTTGAGTGAAGAAATGGAGATTGCGCTCAAAAGGCACATTTGTGGCATTGCTGCCGCAGAGTTCCAGTGGATGTACAACAATTTCCTTGTTACAAGGGACCCCCAGAAAATTCTTAAAAAAAAACATTACTTTGAGGACTTTTCAGATAGGTTCCACAATAGAGCCCAGGGCCAAAATAAAGCAAATGAGTTTGTCCTGCTTTCCTTGCAACCTGCAGTTTTGGAATATTTAACCACAAAAACTGTTCCAGATATTCCACAGCAACTATTGATAAGCATAGTGTTGTGGTTAGTTAGTAACCCGTTGTTTTTGCTAATTAGTAACCCCACATGAAAAGAACCTATTACATGTTATACTAAAACCAATACTCAAAATTTGATTGGCTTCGATTGGCTATATGGAAAGTGACATCAGAACAAAGACAAAGACTAGGGGCTGCGATTGGCTCAAACAGGATTTTGAGTAATTCATGACACCAAAAAAAATGGAAGAACATGTAAATGAGCAAGCTTTTCCGCCACTATAAAACAGGAGAACAAAGGAGATAGAATCAGTCGTTTTTGCGAAGCCTACTCGAGTTTGCTGCTGTATTTGTCTTACCGATACGCAATAAACTTGATCGCATCAGATTTTGTTTTGTTCCAGTGGTTTTTCTTCCAAGTTTTGAAGTCAGAATAAGAAAGAAACATTGTCTAGAGATCCAGGATTTTTTTCACAGGTCCAGGCCTGGACTTCTTTGTTCACGACATTTGGCGAGCTCCAGCCAGGACAGAAAGACGACCAAAACTGAGGCCAAGACCTGAATGGTCATTTAAAAGCTGTTAAAAAACCCCCAGATATTTAATGTATTCAATTTATGCTGACTTTTTTGTTTAATCACATGACACATTTCAATTAACAGCTTATTCTTGTAATTTTAATACAATTTTCCTGTCATTTTGAAATACAGGGAAAATTTTGAATTTTTTTTGGAAAAAAACATAAAAACAAAACCTGTAAAAACATTGTTTTTTAAAGTGTGGATGTTGGCAAACGTACGGCTTGTCCAGAGGGTCGTCACAGAGTAATTACATACAACTTTCTCGTGTTGAGGAAGTTTTATCTCGAAAGAACGCCAGATGGTAGAAGATAAAAAGTTCTAGATTGGTAAAAGATAAAAAGAAAAAATTGCACTTGTATTTGTAATCAAGTTAAAATGTTATACAGTACTTGAACCACCCGGAGTGAGGGGGAGTCAGAAAACTCTAATTAGAACAATTAGAGATAATTAGAACAACCAATGCACAAGTGAAATGACTCCTGGTGTTATTTGGATTAGCATTATGCACACTGTGGATTCTGGCACAGTACTTCTTACTGAGAAGGAAAAAAAAGAACGGACTCGGAGACGCATACAAGGAAGGTGTGGAGCATTGGCAAGACACTATTCTGATTAAACTAAGTCTTTGGCAGATCACCAAATTTGTTAATCTAACTCAAAAAAAAGAGAACTTCCCAAACATTCCCTAGGAGCAAACGTTGCGCTACTAGTACAAAAAATATATAATTATTTGGTTTATTTATATGTATATATAAATATAAATATATATATAAAAATAAAAAATAATAAGATGAACAAACAAATAAACAAAGAAACAAATAAATAAACAAACAAACAAACAAATAAATAAATAAGTATTAGAACAGCTGTGCAACAATCCAAGTATGGCAGCTACCATCAAACCCGATATTCAGGGAACTGGAGGGGTTCACTATAGAGGGCCGAGACAGACTCCAAATCCACGGCTGAGTATCAGCGTCAGTGCCAGGCCAGTCAGGTGGGAGAGTGGACACACAAAGTCAGACATCCCGAAGGAGACGGGAGACTTCTTCTTCTTCTTTTGGCTGCTCCCATTAGGGTAGGACTGTAACTATACTAATTAGAACAAGGGAGCTAGACGAGGAACCAGAAAAACTTAGGTCTCTGTCGAGTGGCACGCGACAAGGATATATGGGGGTCGGCCAAGGGAGGAGCAAAGGGGGTAAGCGACGGCAAGCAGAAGGGGTCCCAAGCGGAGTTTAACGAGATGGAGACTAACATAAAACATCACAAAGCCAAAGATACCAGTGACAAGAGGGCAGAGAAAAGAGCTAAAGAAAGGGAAGTGCTAAGTTGGTTCAGAAAAGAGGGAAGCAATCACCAACAAATGGTTACGGCAATACGAAAGACAGTGATAGAGGATAATAAGGAGCCAGGGAAAGGAGACAAAGGAAAAGGGAGGGAAATAGAATGTCAGAGGCCCCACCCCATAGCTCCCCCTTATTGAACTGAACAACTGGCCTGACCCACGTGATAAAAACTTGTTTAGAATAGGACAGAGCTATAGCCAAGACAAAAAAATGAGAAGTGACCGGCAAGTTATAGGGAGACTTCACCCTTAGACTAAGGGAGGGACAGACAGACCAAAGAAGAAAATACAAGAATAGGAACGGAAGACAACCTCCCCCTGGAATGCAACACAGATCCAATCCAACCCAAGCTACCAACCAAATAACACGCGCTGGGGATGAGGGCAAACCGGCCACCTAAGGGATTGCCCTGAGCATTGGTAAATTGTAAATTGTAAATTAAAAGATATGATAAACAAGTAAACAGTATTGACTTTAGACACTATACATAAAGTAGTTACAGTACAGTATATTGCATAAGTCAATTGTTAGGTTTGGTATGATATACAGTCATGTTTGTGTGTTCAAATCCTTAACGGTTACCTTTTTTTCAGGTAATGCCTGCCTAATCTCAACCTGACTTTGAATAAGGTAGCTCTTGATACACACTATAAAACTTAGCAAGTAGGTAAACAAAGAAGGATTTTTGTTTTGTACACTGGAGAGGTGATTGGTTGGTGATGAAAAATTTAAACAATAAAATAAAGGTGAAATATGTTGGCCGTTTCAATGGGTTTTAATTTGGGCATTCCAACATTTTAAGTTTAAATTTGAAAATATCTTGTGAATCAATTAATGTCATATTTGTATATTGACGAATATTAACCAACCCGTCTATCCAGTGTTTTATTTCCGCAGTTTTAAGCATTTGAAAAGGAATCCACTGGACTGCAGTTTCGACTTCTGACCAGTGTAGTGACTGCGTCGGATTGGGAAGACCTGAAGGCTTGACAACAGGATGATCAAAAAATAATTGCTCTACAATTAAGCAAGGCCATAACGTGCAGCACTCAAAGGTCCTTGTGAATTATTGTTACCGTATTATTGCTATTTGTATTTAACTGATTTGCAAATACAATTAGCTAATAGGCTCAATTGGAATTATTGTGAGATGAAATGCATGCAAGCATATAAATGAAAAAACCTTGACTGAATTTAACTCTATACCTCTAATTGAGCTCCATAATTTTCAGATATTATATTGTGCCCTATAGAACCAGAATCATTTTGATTAGCTCTTATTTGAATGTGACATTCTGCAAAATTTACCAAGTTGATTCAAGCAATGTTCAGAAAGAGTTAATGATTACTGTGATAACGCCTAGAGACATTGCTATCAGAGAACCCTGGGGTGTTTTCTTTGACACTGCCTGGGGCACTGGGGCACTGGGGCACTTAATGTGCTGCAGACATTGTCAAACTGTCTGCAGCACATTAAGTGCCCCAGAGATTTCACAGAAGCCCGACAGACAATCCAATCTACCTGATACTCTGCTAGGAGACGCTCTACTCCTGAATTGCCAATAAGGTCTGTGAAAACCTTGTGTACAAAGATCCAATTTGGTCAAGATCAGGCTGAATAACTTGGGACAGGCTGAATAACAAACGAACAAAGTTCTGAAATGCAAGCGTCGACTTCTGCTGCTCTGCCTCTCCACAAACAAACATGAAGTATGTGGCCTCCGACTGTGTGAAGTGAGAATAAGATAGAAACGTTGTCCAGAGATCCATGCTTTTTTTCAAAAGCCCAGGCCTGGACTTCTTTGTTCATGACATTAGGATAAAAGGATGACAATGCACAGAGAGCTCTTAACGTCTGGATACTACAGCAACTGCTATCCAAACTGGACTACGAGAAATACTGTCAGAAATCATGTTCTACTTCCAGCGTGTCTAAATCATATGAAAACACTGAGAAATGACAGTTCAGATGTGGAAGTTGTTTATGGACTGCCTTGTAGCTGTAGTTATTTCAGTTTTGCTCATTAACAGCGATGAGGCTCTACCAACTGGTCAACTGAAGTACAAAACAACCCATCCATCCTTTTATTTTTTGTGGAGTCAAAAGATAATTGTCAAGTTTTGTTACAAGTTGTGATGAAGAATTAAGAAAAGTCTTGCATGCCACATGTCTTCCATCGTCATATTCTAGAATTCAGCACAAGAATAATTATTATATCTTATCAGGTCTATTAGTCTTTTCTAATTTCTTTGAAAATCATAGATTTCCAGATTCTCAATTCAGGCATAATTCATTTGTTTCAATCAAGACCACCCTCACGGAGATCCATTTTTTGCATGAAGCTTACATTGAACTTTATTACATTAAATGTTACACCGTTATGAATTTCAGCAGAACAGAACCAAGAACAGCAGTATAGAAAAGTTTTTACATTAGAAGATAGGAGGAGCTGGGTGGGTGCTGGTTCAGACAGTGGTATACAGCAATGCATGAGATGCATGATTTTATTTTGTTTTTGCATTTTTATTTCCACCAACAAAATCTTTTAAAGGCCACATTTAACCCAGTCTGTGCGTGTGCATGTGTGCATGTGCGTTTGTGCCCTAGACTCTGAGTTCCTGATCCTGGATTCCCAGTGTTCCCCGTCACCAGTACCTGCCGGTGACGGATTGCCTGTTCCGGAATCCCTGTATCTTCTCAATGAATCCCTGTCAATACTCCCTAAACCGTGTGTCTTGCAATTGGGTTCCTCCTCTTGACCACCCACCGTAACACTACGAACCGACCAGCCGTGAACCCAGCAGACCCGGTTGTTATGGCATTATGGCCGGCCGCCCCCCCCCATCCCCACAGGAAACCCACACACAGCTGTAAACACCGCCCGACCATAGACTTACACTGTAAACAGGCCGGAACAAATGAACTCCTGCAGTCACAAAACACACCGGAAAGCATACTCGTCCATTGAACTTTAACAAAGGGCCGACTTCCCTGGACCCCGTGTATTGCTGCCTGCTGCTATATTTGAAACAGAAGAAGAAGAAACAGTCTTTATTCATCACGCAACACACCACACTATAACACATGCTTGCACACACACACACACTTTGATGGTGGCCAGTGAAATGGATTCTCTGCTTTTGACCCATCCTGGGTTGTCCTTCCTCCGGGGGCACAGCCAGGAGCAGTGGGCAGCATACGTGGACGCGCCCGGGGACCAGGTGATAAGTGTCCATTGCTGGTCAGACAATGATGGGTGCATGTTTTTGGTGGGGGTCCTTACTGACGTGAGGTGGAGGAAACCCCATGTGAGCACGGGGAGAACATGCAAACTCCACGCAGAAAGGCTCCTATTTGGGAGCCGCCGGAGCACGGTGCCAACAGCGCCCCAGGCGGGAATCGAACCCAGGACCTTCTTGCTGTGAGGCAGCAGTGCAATGGACTGCGCCACCGTGCCACACATTTGTGTGTTATTGTGGTGAAAATCGGGACAATTTGGTATTGAGTGTTGAAAACCGGAACATTTTTGTGTTTTACAGATATTTGTCTGGACTCAGGACAAAGAGACTTTTTTTTTATAATCTTCATTTTAAACTGTCAACATACACAGTATCATAAAAAAAACATCATCATCAACATCATACATACAGATGACACATTGAGAAAACATAACAAAAAGCAGTGTTAAACAGAAAAAAACAAAGACGAAAAAAAGTATTTTATGTAAAATAAATTAAATAAGGGTGCAAGAGTGTGATTAAGCTCACTTAAAAACTTTAAACACATTGCATACATTCATTGTTTTGATTGCTGTATTGTTTTGTGAGGAATCAATTGTTGACACGCATTGTTCCTTCATAAATACAAATAGATCCCATTTTTATTTTTATTTTACATTTGTGAATATGGAATTCGGCAAGAAGTCAAATTAGATTAATAAGGAAAAATGCATTATCATTTTTTTCACTATAGTCATAGCAATAGCAGTAAAAAGCAAAATCTGAGAAAATGTTGTCAACTATAAAATTAACATCTTTCCACAATTTATATGTTAATTTCCAAGACCAAAATAGATGGGAGCAAGTTTCCATATGTAATTCACAGAAAGAACAATTTACATCTACTTCTCTCTTTAACTTTTCTTAAGAAATGTTTCACTGGACAGAATATATGGATCAATTTAAATAAAACTTATTTGATCTTATTTGTTCTAAGGAACCTTTGTGGTAAGGAACAAACTTTTTTCGAGTCAATATTAGTCACAAATTTATTGCAAAAAAAGGTTGCTGCAGAAATCGAAACCATGTTGTCCTGAATCAAAGCGATAATTCTGGAGTTCATACCTCTATTAAACGAAAAACAAACTTTACCTAATGGAGACAGAATTTCAGTCAGGGGGCAACACTCACAGGGGCAGAGAGTGGTCGACATTCCCAAATAACATGTATTTACCAGATGGAATAGCGTCAAAGGCTATAGAAAGTTATTTTGGAGTTATTGGAATATTGTACTTGTCAAGAAATTCTGAGTAGCTGTACTACAGGCCTTTTTTATTAAACATCTGGCTCACTAGTATAATATCATTGTTTAACTATTTATCATAAAATAATGACTTGTTCTTATATATAATATTAGTCGTTCTAAATATAACCCCTTTGCCGAGAGAAATTGTGCTTGTAAATCAGCGTCCATGCCATAATAATCTGTTGATGAAAATTGGAAAGTTTAAGTGGGATTCTTTGAATACTATAGTTCTAAAGTAGAATACATTTTAGGCCACGTAAATGCGAAAAGACGTTATGAGAGATGAAATTCCAAATAGTAGTCTGGGTTTTTTTTTTTAAGATATTCTTTGATCCAGTTTATTTTGAATGCATTTAAGAGAGCTGAAGTTTATAAAATGAAGCCCACCACTGTTGTATGTATTTAGAACTACTGATTTTCACACATAGTTGGTTTTGATTTTTTTTTCATAAGAAATTAGTTAGCATCCTATCAATCGATTTACATTTTGAATTGTCAACATATAATTGCTGAGCAGCATAGGTTAGACGGGGCATACCTTCTGCCTTAGTGAGCAGAACCCTTCCCAGAGACATGTCTCTTTGTAACCAGTGGTTGAGAACCTTTTGGGTCTTTTTCAATAATTGGAGAAAGGTTTAAAGTGCCTCTTGATTTCCTTATCAACTATAGTATCTAGTACAGATTTCAATCTGGGAGTTATCTGGGAGATATCTGGGAGTCCACATCACAGAGGACTTAACATGGACTGTACACACAGACACTCTGGTGAGAAAGGCGAAGCAGCGTCTTTACCACCTCAGGCAGCTGAGGAAATTCCGGGTCTCGGTGAGGATCCTCAAGTCCTTCTACTCTGGAGCAGTGGAGAGCATCCTGACAGGCAACATCACTGCCTGGTTTGGGAACTGTACTGCCCAGGACAGGCGGGCCCTGCAGAGGCTGGTGCGTTCAGCTGAACGTACCACTGGAACCACCCTCCCCCCCTTGCAGGAGCTATACACCAGGAGGTGTAGTAGCAGAGCCCGTAGGATCATGAAGGATCCTCATCACCCCAACAACGGACTGTTCCAGCTGCTGCGGTCAGGCAAGCGCCTCCGCAGTCACACAGCGAGAACAGAGAGACTGAGACAGAGTTTTTTCCCGCAAGCCATTAGAACTGTCAATGCTGACCTCACCAGGGGTCCTAACTGAGCCACACACATAGGCTCCACTACCTTCTGTACTATATGCAGCATACTATACCGCATACTGTATCACTGTTCAGGGTTGTTCGTGATGCCGTATTGCTGCGCCGTACTGTTGTATACTGTGCTGTATTATCCCAAACACTACCTCACTCTATTCACATTCACATGCCACTTTAATTCACATGCCACTTTAATGCACATATCTGTATATACATAGGCATATTCCCTCTATCTATTCCATTTTATTTCATTTTTTTTTATTGTATTTTATTCTATATATTTTTATTTTATTCTATAAGTATTCAACTTACTGTATTACGTTTTAGGAGTCAGTTAGTCGGTCTATTAGAAAGACATTTTTTATTTTTATTTTTTCCTAGGACAGTGTGCTATCACCGGGTGCGTTGCATTACATTTCACTGCATATATGTATGAAAGTATGTTTATGTATGTGACAAATAAAAATCTTGAATCTTGAATCTTGAAAATCTATTGGCCAGTATTTGGGCAAAGACTTAATCATTATTTAATAAGGAGTTTGGATGCCAGTTATCTAATACCAGGGGAACTTTTTTAGGTTTAGAAATCAAGGTGATTAGACATAATATAGTCGGGAGTAAACCTCTGTCAGTATTTTCTGTTAATGAAACGGTGCTACGCTTACAGAAAACTGCTTATAAAATTTGGCAGTGAAGCCATTTGTTCCAGATGATTATTTTCTATATGGTTTATAGCATCAGTGATTTTATTCAACGAAATAGTGCGGTCACAAAAATCACTATCTGCCTCATTCAACTGATCAATATTAGGAATCAAAAAATCTATCAAATCAAAAAAGTGAGAGGCTGTCTGATGATAGTACTTGGAAGTATAAAAATGTATGTAAAACTCAGCACAATAGTTTTCTATTTTCTTTGGTTGTCTTTAAAGTCTAAAAAAGTACGCAGAGTTCTGCTCTCCCTCTTCGAGCCATCTTCTACTACATGATCTAACAAATGCTCCTTCAGTTTTAAGCTTATGTATCTCGTCCAACCTATGCTGCTGCTCAATAAGCCCAATCTTTTCTGACCCTGTGAGGACATCCACTGGTTTGGAAGCTAAAGATGCAATCTTAAGTGTTGCATCATTTTCATCTGCTCTTTTTCTTTTCGCTAAATTACGACTGTATTTCCTCAGGTTTTTTTAAATCTCATGTCTTAATAACTCACAATTTCTCTGATACACATTTTCATTTAGAGCTTTGTTACAGTAGTGCCTCATCACACTTTCAATGTCAGCAATGGTACTATTCTGTGTTTAAGAATAGTACTATTAAGTGTCCAGTATGAGGATTAAAGGGTAGTGGAGGAAGACGATAAAGGAATATAAATATGGAGTCTTATGATCAGATAATGGCAGCATGGTTAGAATGGTAGAATGACTGTTGAAACATTTTTAAATCTTTGGAGATAAGCCAGTGATAAATATGTGACTGGCTTGATTGTGACTTGTTCGCTCCACGTATTAGTTCAATTAAATCTATGAGTGAACATCTTCACATGAGAACTAGAGGAATCTGAACTCCTTGAAGGCCACCTGTCAATGTGATTGTCCAGCGCAGTATTGAAGTCTCCACTGAAAATGATGGAAGAATTCGGAAATTAAGATAAGCAGGGATGTAGTCACCCTTCTAATTGTTAGCTTTCCCGAGTTGTAGCGCCATTGGCTCCCTTCCAAGTTCCTAGTGCATATTCCTAGTTAGTCTCGTCTTCCCCTTACCTGCTTGTCTCCTCTCGTCGACCCAGTCTGTCTCTCCAAATCCAGCCAGCCCGGTTTACCTGTCTGTCACCACTCGTCGACCAAGGCTGCCCGTCCATCTCCATCCAGCCTGGTCCCCCGTCTCTCCAACCGGATCCTGGACCCCATTTCCTGGTCATCATCGTCCCTGCCCTGCCCTGCTCCCTCCCTACCCGACCGGGTCCTCCTGGCCAGCTCCACCGTCCAGGCTAAAACATCCTTCGCCTGCCTTCTGTGTCGTGCGTTTGGGTCTCTCCCAGTTCTGGTCGTGACACTAATCTGTCAATATAAGCATTTTTCTCTGTTTGTATTCTTTGAGTCAGTATTATATTGTTTGCAATATAGAAATGTAGCTTTACGTTTAACATGAGTTCTTAGCCCTCTCGTATTTAGTGAAATAATAGACAAAGACAATGGATGAAAAGTAATAAACATAGCTACAGGCAACAATACATGGGTATGTATTACAGGTTTTCCGGGTTCTGTAAAACACAGCGAATTACAATTTTCTGAGTTTACATTGAACACTGCATCGTTTTTTTTCACTCGCTTCATAACTTTTTTTTCAAGGTTTTCTGAGATTTGTTTGGTCTTTTCTTTTACACGAGTGACTCCTCAGGATGGATGTTCTGTCCACTCTTTTAGTAACTAGCGATGCAACTTGGTCGGGTAGCTCCCAGTCCCAGCAAGGGAAGTTATTTATTTTAATGTAGATTTAACGTCTTGGAAGTAAATTTTGTATGAATAGTTATAAATGCTCACTTTCGCATTTTTTCCAATCACCTTGCACTTATGTCACTGACTGTTTCTCATGTTTAGTTCAAATGTCCCTCAAGAACGGTGTTTTAACAATTACGATCTTTGCCCGGGCCCGTCTACGTATGCTGCCCACCGCTCCTGGCTGTGTCCCCGGAGGAAGGACAAGCCAGGATGGGTCAAATGCAGAGGATCCATTTCACCGGCCACCATCAAAAGCATGTGTGTGTGTGTGTGTGCAAGCATGTGTTGTAGTGTGGTGTGTTGCGTGACGAATAAAGACTGTTTCTTCTTCTTTCTTGGATCGTGCAGTGCGGACACCAAAGAAAGATTTGGTTCCTCCAAAGGTTCTTAGAACTTCCTGCGGTGCGAAAACGGCTTCTTTGTCCATTTATAGTTTTTGGGGTTTCCTTTAAACGCAGCATCGACTCAAGTTGTCTGCCTATGTGCAAACGCTATGCAGTCCACAGGGTGCAAGTGGCTAGATGTGAATGAGTTCCGAGAGCTGAAGCTTGGACTTGTATAACTTTGGATGATGTCACAAAGCGCCCCTCTCCTCAAACTAATCAAATCACGCCAATGTTCTCCTTCCATTAAAATTACAACAGTTTTTCCACAAATTTCTTCACCAAATGTGGATCGATAATAATCAAACGACAAGACATCTGAAACATCCTGGTTCAAATGAGACCTCAATCTCTGTGTAGTGCAGTTGTCATGTTCAAGATATTTTTAGCCTGAAATACGCCAAGGAGATTAAAAATAGAGACTCTGAGCAATAACAAAGGGGTTCCAGATGTGAAGTGTTAGACCAGATAAATGGTAATACACCAAAATAGAAAACTTTCGGTCACTAAGAGGGTACTAACAAGGGGATGAGAACTGCAAACTTTTAAGAAAAATATAGTGCACATGTGGAACATATGGTTCAGAATCAAGTCACAATGTGTGAACATGAGGATACAGTAAAATGTGTGAAATGTGGCATCCTCTGGTATGTTTTAAGAATGATATTTTTCTCTGTTTTTTATAAATAAAGAGGGAAATGAGTAACTAAAACTAACCGCTGTTAACTTTACCTTGCATCGTCATTTATGTAGTGTTTGTATATATGTTAAAAATAAAATAAAGATTCAGCTCAGCAGCTTGCAACATAGGGCATCTCTCCCTATATTTAACAAATTCAAATAAATTTGCTAGTGCAATTGAAATGTTCGTTAAAAAAATAATAACCTATGGCATTAATGCAAAAGAGAGAAGAAAGAAATTAAGTAACATAGTAAACTGTACCCTGATTGTACCTTGTGCTAAATATGGCACACCAACCATGTCTCTAAGGACGAGGAAGTACAGTAGTTGGCTCCTTATATTCGCCAGCTCCTTATTCGAATTGAGAAACACAACATGACAAGATGGACTGTAATTAAATGAGAAAGGTAAAAAGTGATGGCACTTTCCGCAAAATTGTCATGACTTAACTATAGGATTTTTTATTCTGACTTTCATTATGAATATGTATTTTTTATAATTTACCTGGTGTGCAGACTGTGGTGTCATTGTGTCATTGCACTTTTTATCTAATTGCCATGTTCCTCCACTCTTATTTTCTCTGGATTTTTTTTTTTTTTACAGTAGCAATTATATTTTATGAATCCCAGAACATGGTATGTCAGACTAGTCTCAATGTGTATTTCTTCCCCAACTGATAAAGCCCTCCCCCTTTATTTCAAAAGTGTCTCAAAATGTGACACTCGTGTATGACATACAATGCAATTGAATACCAGCAATTACGAAGATCTTTAATTAAGATATTTTACTGTATTTCCATTCAATAGTCTAGAGTCCTCTTTTGTTTTAAGGAAAAAGAGCAAATTGGTGTTTTTAGCTGTGTATATGTCTATATATATAGCCAGCATATCTTTGAAAGTGAATATCTCGCAGGGACGAACCCATTTTAATCTGGATGCACAGGAGAAGATAGTTTCCTTAAGCTGTTAGAAAGAACCCTGGCAATGATTGTCTCCATATCAAGTGAACATTGACAAAGTGTAGCCTCATCAACAACCCCGCCCTCTCACCCCAAGCTGTGGCGTACTCATGCTCCGTCTGTGTTTCTGTATTTATACGTGGTGTTAAGTTTAGAGTCGCCTACAGTTTAAAGGTAGTAACAACAAAGACCAAAACATCAACAACTTCACACAGATATGGCAATTTGTTGAAAGAGGACTTGGAAAGGACATTAGAACTAGAAAAGGACATGGTCCTTTAGGCTTCCCAACTATAGACCATGTGGAAACAAACTGTTTACCATCGGTTTCTATTTTACATGTAAAACAATCATTTTACTACATAACACTTCTATAGTTCTACCACATCTTAAATGAAAAGCAGGGATTCAATTAAAATAAGTAATTCAATAGCTTCTCCTCATTATTTTTAAAGCACTGTATTGGTTGTGTTACAACACAGACAACACTGCGTCACAGTATGATATGCAACTGCTCTGTCTCGGACGGTAAAGCACTGCAGAGGGCGATGAAAACTGTCCAATGCATCACCGGCTCCTCACACTCCACCATTGGGGCTGTCCAGCGCAAGCGAGGTCAGCAGAGGTCACGCAGCACGGTCAGGGTCAGCTCTCACCCCGGCCACAGACTGTTTGCCCTCCTCCGCTCTGCGAGGCGCTACACAACTCTCCGTTCCCGGAACAGCAGGTTCAGGAACAGCTTCTTCCCTGCGGCTGTCACCCTGCTGACCTCTGCGTCGCCGCTGAATAACCCCCACACACCTTCCTCCAGCCACTGAACATTTGCACCAGACTCTTTTATACTGCTGTTCATTCTGTATACATCTCACCTATAGTGTGTTCATATACAGTATATCCTACTGTCCATACTTCAAATTGAGTGGCACAATGAGACCGTATCTCTTGTCATTCTGGATTCTGATATTTAGTCACAATGTTTGTCATATAAAAGTGTCCGATTTTTTCAATGTTTTGAAAATAAGGGCGGCAGAACATGGCAATTAGTTATAACATGCAATGACACATTGACACCACAGTCTGCATACCAGGTGAATAATAAAAATGCCATTCACCATAAAAGTAATAATACAAAATCCTAAAGTAAAGTCATGACAATTAAGCAGAAGGTGCCATCACGTTTGGCCTTTCTCAATTAATTAGAGTCCATCGTGTCATGTTGTGTTTCTGGTTGCTTCATATATTAGCTACGGATATATATTTTTTATATATTCCATTGAAGAATGCCATCCTGGACAGCCATTGTTTGTTTTAATTTTCTGAATACACAGTATTTGTAACAGGTGAGTCATTTCGGAAGTCTCTCAACAGAGGCCTCTGCAGTGCAGGACAGAGTTCAGTCACTAAATGGAGCCACCTACAGACCAAATGACGTTATCGCAGCAATTTAAGGTGGACTGATTATTCGAATAAATAGCTGGCGATTAATAAACCAACTTCCGCCTCGTCCTCTTCAGGTGGGAATATTTCAGTTCCATTCACAAAAGCACGGCCTCCAAACAAAGAAAGCCAGCCTGTTCCTCCTTTCTCGGTCTTCTGCAGACATGTCCTCTCCCAGCTTCGAGTTGTTATTCTTCAGAAAGGTTGAGCAAGCCCGGTCACCGCGGTGGTGACGACCGTGGAACGTTAGCTTCTTACTTCTGGCGATTGCAGTTACGCTTCAGAGATCACAAAAGTGGCGTTCATTTGTGACGATTGTCTTGTTGAACAAAACTTTTGCGTGTGATAAACTTTTGTTTTCCGCCGAGCTTATTTTCTGCAGTGATCCCAAACCCCGTGGGGAAAATCCCATTCACTTTTGGCCGAAGGAACCAGGGCGATGCTGACTTCCGGGTTGTCTACAAAATACCCCATCCCTGCGCCACACGCTGTAGGACCTTTGGTTAGTAAAACTCTATTTAAAAACACCACACGCCCGCACATGCAGTACACCGTGAGAAAGGTGTGATATTGATATGCTAGAAATACCAGATGTTAAGCAGTGGTTGTTGAAAAAAAAAAAAAAAACCGAATATAAAGATCGAAAATAATAACAAATAAAGGGGGGAGAGAACAGCTGCATTCCATCGATATAGGAACATGGAAAAACCACACCGCCCACTCGGATTTGTGAAAAGGAACGGCCAGCCATTTATGTTCAAATTCCGGGCAAAATACTCATGTTAGGTTAACATAGGTGTTGTAGCTTACAGAATTCGGGGGGTTGCCAACCAAAAAAGATTTGCTCGCGGGCGTCTATGTTTTCCCCGAAACAAATGAATGAAGGCAAACGAACACATCAGCTCGGAAGTGAGGGGAGAGGGGGCCGCCGAATCTCCAATTTCCGAGTTCCAATGGAATGCGGCGTAACGTCTACGTCGCAGGCCATTTCCGGAAACAACGAGCCGGCGTGTATCCAATCAGAGAGCACTTGCGTTTGAAACGCGAACCGAGCACCGACGCCAGCTCCCAGTTTCGGAAACCTGGTCGTCTCAACTGACGTCTCAGCAGTGGAACCCGGGTCGGGAAAGTCCGCACAAGGCAATTTATGCACCCGGTTGATTGTGTTCGACCCTCGGTCGCCTCTCCTCGACAGCTGTTTCATGGGAACTCCAGAGGGAGAAAGAGGTAAGGCGCTTAGAAACTGGCTTTATGTTTGTCCGGAAAAATCCAGCTATTTTTTTTTTAAGCTAACGTCAGCTGACAGTAGACTTGGCTATGGAGGAACCGTCTGTCTAGCACACACACACACACACACACACACCACAACCATTGTACGTTAGCCACCGCGTTCACAACTTAACGTTAGATATAAAGAAGTATACATTTAGTTCGGCAACGTCGTATTTACATACGCCTCTAACCGTGTTAATTAAAAATAGCAGGGCGAACGCCGACAGTCGCCTGTTTACTTTGGTGATGTGTGTGTTGAGTTCAACGCCTACTGGGAGAAGGAATTAATAACCAAGGGACATTGTTTGTGTGCCGGGGCTGGGATTGCTTTGGGCTTCAGATGTCCGGTGAAAGTCATCAGGGGAAATCATCCCGACCAAGATGTCTGATCTCGCTTCGTTACTGTTTTTTACTCAAACCGGGTGATATGTGGGAGTTAATTATCACAGGATAGATTAACACACACACTGACCACTTTATTAGGGACACTTTATTAATACTGGGTAGGACCTCCCTTTTCTCAACAAGACGTTGTAAACATTCCTTTGAGATTCTGGTCCATGTTAACATGATTGCATCACGCAATGCCTCCAGACTTGTCAGCTGCAATTTCATGCTGCGAATCTCCCGTTCTCTCACATCCCAAAGGTGTTCTATAGGATTCAGATCCGATGACTGGGAAGGCCACTGAACAACATTGAACAAATTTTCATGTTTATGAAACCAGTTTGAAACGACTTTTACTTTGTGACATGGTGTATTATTATGCTGGAAGTAAGTAGCTATTAGGAGATGCGTTATTTTTTGCCATGAAATGATGTACATGGTCAGCAACAACAATACCCAAATAGACTGTGGCATTCAAGCCATGATGAGTGGTACTAACGGCCCAAAGATAGAAAGAAAAAATTCCCCACACCGTTACACCACTGCCACCAGCCGGGACTGTCGACACAAGGCAGGTTGGGTCCATAGAATGGATTCATGTTGTTGGCGCCAATTTCTGACCCTACCATCTGTGTGCCTCAGCAGAAATCGAAATATATCAGACCAGGGTACCTTTTTTCAGTCTTCCACTGTCCAGTTTTGGTGAGCCTGTGCCCACCGCAGCCTCAACTTTCTGTTCTTGGCTGTCACAAGTGGAACCCGACGTGGTCTTCAGCTATTGTAACCCATCTGCCTCAAGGTTTGACGTGTTGAGCATTCTGAGATGTTTTTCTGCTCACCACAATTCTACAGAGTGGTTGCTGTATCTGAGCTACCTTAGCCTTTCTGTCAGCTCAAACCAGTCTGGCCATTCTCTGTGGACCTCTCTTATCAACAAGGTGTTTCCGTCAGCAGAACTGTCACTCACTGGATGTTTTTTGTTTTTCTCACTATTCTGAGTAAGCTTTCGAGACTAATGTGCCTGAAAATCCCAGGAGATCAACAGTTACAGAAATATTCAAACCAGCCCATCTGGCAACAACAATCATGCCACGGGTGAAAAACACTGAGCTCACATTTCTCCCTATTCTGATGGTTGATGTAAACATTAACAGATGCTGCCCCATACCCGTATCATGATTTTAATGCGTTGCACTGCTGCCACACTGTTGGCTGATTAGATAATTGCATGAATAAGTAGGTGTACAGGTGCTCCTCATAAAATGCTCAATTGCTATCAACTGCTAAATATTTAGACCTATTGGTGGACAGTATAAGTCATACATTGTCGTTATTAAATCCTCATGCAAATTAGTTTCACACAATTGAGATGCTAAACAATATTGTCCATTTATACTATCATCTGAGTTATGCTGGTGGTTTATATTCACAGCGGTTGCTGTGTTGTCCTTTCTTCAAGTTCACAATTTTTATTTTTTTATTTTTACTATTTTATTTTTAACTGTACAATTCTCTCTTGAGCTGCAGTGTACAGGGTAAACATCTGTACAAATCGTTCAATATCAAGTACGCGAAGTCCGGACTTGCGGACTTGGTAGTTCAGACTTGGCAAGTTCGACTCGGGAGTACAGACTCCCGAGGACGGTCATTCTGCGAAATGCATTCTGCGATACTTGGCTGTCCCAAGTCCACACAAGTCACCATTGATGCATCCTCGATAAAATGGGTGGAGCAAGTTCACATCCGGGCATTTGGACTGGACTTGGCTTGATGCGTACTTTGAATTGGCACAGTACTTGGGCTGCGACTGATGACGTTTCACAAGTCCACAAGAACACAAGTACAGACAAGAACGCAGATTGAGAAAGGGCCGTTGTCTCCTGAAATTAAATTAGGTAGGTAGGTACTTAATTCTTCCAGAAGGGAAATTGCAATGTCCCACTAGCTCACATAAACAGGCAAAATAGGCAAAATACTAATAAAGCAATACGATAAAAATATGAAAAAATAAAACGGCAATGTATGCAAAGTTATGAAAATATACAATAAACCTAACAGTCAACTGTATCCAACAAAGAAATCTGCCAGTATACACTGAACCTGATGATATACAGATAGCACCTAAAAAATAACAGAACAATAAAAACGATAACCATGAAAGACCTGAAAAATAATTGGTCATGTCCAAAAATGAAATATACGGTCCTACACAATAACTTGTGAAATAAACAGTGAATCACAAATATGAATGTACAATGAACCTGGCATTAAATATATAACCCTTAGAGAATAAACTGTTTTTCAATACATTTCCTATCCACCAAAATAAAAGATTGACATTAAACATACATACACAGCTGTATTAACAAATTCACATCATTGATGTAGGATGATTATGATAATAACACCATTATACTCCCTTGAATAAGTGTTATGTGTACATCTCTCTCTTCAGATTGGGTAGATGTGGCAAATGATCTACTCAGAAAGTGTCAAATAAACCTGAGGCTGGCCAAGTTAGCAGACTGCAATGCCAATGTTTTCATCGCTTTCTATGAAAAGATCTTGGGAGAGAAAGTTCCAGGTAGGTTTCTGTTTGAAATGTTTTTCAAATGCACTTCAATTCCGGTCATTACATTTTATTTTTTTAAATCCATAGGGTTAAAAACATTTTGTCTAGTGGCGAGCACGTCCCCCTAAGCATGTTTAGAATGTAAGGAAGGATTCTTAAGAACCTCTAAGCCACCATCACAAGATGGCCTTTGTCACTCTGTCCTGTGTAAAGTGAGTGTACAGACCAGATGAAGATTTCTGCATGTGTATGTGTTCCTGAGGTTTGGGTGTGTGTGTGTGTGTGTGTGTGTGTGTGTGTGTGTGTGTGTGTGTGTGTGTGTGTGTGTGTGTGTGTGTGTGTGTGTGTGTGTGTGTGTGTGTGTGTGTGTGTGTGTGTGTGTGTGTGTGTGTGTGTGTGTGGATTTTGTTTTATTCATTTTTGTCTGTGTTAGATTACATTGCTAAACCATGCAGTCAAGAGGATGATTTCCATAACGTTCAGTCTGTGATAGACTCGTTGGCTCTGGACTACCTTCAGATCAGTCTGTCGCACATTACAGGTAAAAAAACAACAACAACAAAAGCAACCCACCACTGAATTAATGAATGAATATGAAAGGGTTACAATAAATGATGTGATGTGATCAATTCAGTCAGACCTGAGTGGTACATTCACAGCTCATGGACAAGCAAGTTCTCATTGAACACATAATGGAAAAAGCTCCAGCTCCTCCTCGGGCAGGATTATATAACGCTAACGCTTCATGGCCTGTGTCCTAACTTTGTATATGTATTTATGTATGTCTGTCAAAAGGAGAAAATATTGTCAGAGGTGACAAGGAATCCATAAAGAACTTGTTGGAAATCTTCGACGGCCTGTTGGACTATCTCAACGAGGAGACGAGTGAGGAGTTTCATAATGGAGGTAGGGAAGGTCGTTGCTTACTTATCCTCACTCTCAAGACTCTGTCCTTCCCCATGGGTCTGTAGCTTATCCCAGAGTGTTAATTTTCACAAAGGATCTACGGGGTTTTTATCAGATTTTATATTATTTAATTATAAAAGTATTTCTCTTGTGCTGTCAGTTTTTAAGGCAAAAAAAAATCGGATTAAGGATTAAATGTCACAAATGTTTTTTTTTGTTTTTTTTGTTTTTTTTTGAAACATGGACAGTTATCGGCCCTGCATTTCACTGATGCAAGTAATCAAAAGATCTTCACAGACACGGAGATGTTCCCCACCTCAATTTAACTCCATATGCTGTCGCTCACTTTTAAAAGACACTTCTATGGCCACTGCGTGGAGAACGATGACAGTATTTCTCTATTATCATCTATTGATGGTGATTTAATCATTGATAAAGCGACTGCTTTAAAAAAAAAAGCCGGCTAACTAGAAGCTGCTCCATTGTTGACTTAAATAGAAAAAGTCCCTTCATAAATTATTGATAGACCACTACAGAAATGAACACATATCCAAGTATGGAACATATACATTCAATTGTTCTGCAAAAGTTCAATATCACTTCAAAGGTTTAAAAAGCTATGTAGTTGTAATAACCGGTACCTGTTTAAAAGCCTTTCGGTATTTGCGCCGTCCTGAGGTTTAATATATATATATATATATATATATATATATATATATATATATATATATATATATATATATATATATATAATCAGCCCCAGAGCTTTGGTTGGGGGACCAACGGTCTGTCTTCCAAAAAGTACTTTTAAACTCAGTTTTAAACCCCTGGGTTTCACTGAGGACAGCCAGCTCTGTGGAATTAGCCGAACTGAGTGTGCCTTTGTGTCCACGCCTGGCTTGTCTCACTGGCCACTGGCATATCGCAATTAGAGCTTAATGACTGTCTGCCTGACAAAGGATGTTTTTTTTTATAAGGGCCCGTTCAAATTAGTTTGTTTAATCATGCCAGGAGACAAGACATAGACTGTACAGGAATCTATGAGTGGCTCGTTAAAATGTATATATTTTTTAATGTTTATTTTTATCTTTTTCCAATCACATCACAGAATGTTATGTGAGAGAGGCTTTGCTCTGGCTTACCAAAAATATTTTCCTTTTGCACAACAAACCTAACACGGACACATGATGATAACCTCCACAATAGGGATACTGTGTGTGTGTGTGTGTGTGTGTGTGTGTGTGTGTGTGTGTGTGTGTGTGTGTGTGTGTGTGTGTGTGTGTGTGTGTGTGTGTGTGTGTGTGTGTGTGTGTGTGTGTGTGTGTGTGTGTGGTGTGTGTGTGTGTGTTGTGTGTGCAGTGTGTGTGTGTGTGTGCAGTGTGTGTGTGTGTGCTATGTGTGCAGTGTGTCATAATCCACACTGTACATTAATTAATATATCTCAGCTTTAATTTCTGGAGTTGCTGTGTGTGACTACTTTGGCGCTTAAATTCTGTGTGTTATAATTATGTCTCACTGCTTTTTAGTTTATTTTTATTTTTTTACTTCAGTCTTTTACTTCAGTCTTACATCTTCTATCGCCGCTATTTCTTTCCCGGTAAGACTTTGATAGGACTCTTGCTGAGTTTGTGCCGAGAGGCGTGGAGCCACAGGGCCCTGAGCAGACAGACGCCACGTTGGAGGCAGACTCCCTGTCATCCAGTGCACAGTGAGTTCTTTTGTCCTCTCTGCCGCCCATCATACCATCAACATACCACCAACATCCAGAGTGTGGTTGATGAGACCCTTAACATTATGTACCATGGAAAGTTGGAGAAAATGTGTCTTGTGAAATGGAAAGGTTGCCACCTGGGACATACTTTGTTTCTATCTGTTTTTTCTTCCACAACTGAATGTATTATAGGGACTTAAAGTCCCTGTCTAGCAAAAATAAATGTGTTCTGATTTTTTTAACACCAGATAAAAATGTGCTATTAATTACCCAGCCAAATTTGAATGACTGTAAAAATCGGCAAGATGTAAAATAAGGTTTCAAAATCGTGGAAAAAAAAGGCAGTTCCCTCTGCTCTTGGAGGGCGGTGTCTGCTGAAGGCACGGTAACCACACCCAATCATGTTAATCATGTTAAACGTTTATATTGAAGTATGTCAATTCCATGTTTAAATGTTCTGCACAACCCAGTCCTGTGTCTCCAGTTGTTCACCTCAAAGCAGCTCTGTCTGGCTGCAGGGCCCCCTGTTGGCTCCTCCGCAGGCCAGGTCTCGCGCCACGGCCTGCTAGCATGCAGCTAATACTAACAGAACAAACCCTGCACGGTCAAACCAATGGGACGGTTCTTTTTTCATTTCGGGTGTCCGTTGCATGAGTTCACGATCTCCCTGGAGACACCTTTTACTCCAGGTGTTTATATAGTGTTAGGGGAGGGGCCATGCCAAGTATGACCGCTCCACATCCTTGAGTCATGATTTTGCTCCACCCAAAAAACCCGCACCACAAAAATGGTAAGAAACAGTTTAATGGTTTAACTAAATCCACAATTTAATTCAGCTTTACATTGTTCAGTCTTTTCACAATGTTTTTAGCAATTACCTTTCAGCAATTACTTTCTTAATAACTGCCGTTTTTGTTTCACTCTCCCTTTTAAAGCTAGAAATGGCCAATAACATCGATTCCTTTCCTCATGACTTAAGGATATTTAAGCCCCTTCATTGTTCTCTTATCTGCCTCTGTTTGTGTCCCCTGGGCCAACTCCCACCCACTTTCTGACCTTCCCCTTGTCTGTGAAGGAGGGGAAAAACGAAGCAAACGAAATGGAAATATGCCTGAGCCGTCATCCGAGCACATCTTATTGACACAACAGCCGGCTTGGCAGCTCTGATCACTGCTGTACACAGTAATGGCCGCTAGTTATATTCAAAACAGTAGAAAGCGTTTGAGGGCAGCTCTGTTCATACCCATAGCGGGAGTTCCAAGTCAACTGTAACAGAATTGGAAGCAACTGGCTTTTCAGATTAGATTACAGTGGATTTAGTTCCTCCCTTAGTTCTTCCTGTCCCGGAAATGGCAAATTGGAATTCAGCTGATACAACATTGTGCTACAGCTGATACAACATTGTGCTACAGCTGATACAACATTGTGCTACAGCTGATACAACATTGTACTACAGCTGATACAACATTGTACTACAGCTAATACAACATTGCACTACAGCTGATACAACATAAGTTAGGCTACTGCAGGGTTCCTACGCAGTATTGAATTTGATTTGAATCATTTCCAGGTCTGAATAGGTATGGAAAAAAAAATTGTGTTTCCAGACTATTGCTCCTATTCTGTTTTCTAAAATATAAAATTCAGAATTTCTAAAAATAAATTGATCATACAAGCAGGATGTTTGTTCATGGCGTTTGGAGCCGGCAGCAACTGCAGCCAAAATGTTTACCACTCTGAGCGAGCACGGGCCAGAGCGAGCTTGATGTCATTGAAAGCAAGGCAAGAAGTGTGATGTGTGACTGAACGCACTACGCAGAGCTGCCGCCACACCTGTACGTCACAGCCTCTAAAACAGCTCTGCCCCAATGTGCCTTATTTTTGTACCAAACTGGACATCCGCGACCAAATTAGTTTGGAAGAAAATGCGGCAATATCTTTGAATTGCATATATACATAGCATCGCCAATAACCAAATATTAAGCTTGTCTGAACTGAGCTTGTTTGTGTTATGCAGTGATGTAGTTATCGGAAAAGTAAATGTAACATTTTTTGCATAAGGAAGCCATACCTTTATGGCTGTGTTCATCGTTGTTTCCATGGACACTGAATAAACAAGGCTACACAGACGCCGTGAAACTTTTTTCAACTCCTTCAGCTTTTTTATAAAATAGACAAAAAAAATATGGGGGTAACAATAATATATTATTTATTTAAAACATTAAGGGAAAATAATATAGGGTATAGGTAGCAATGGTTACTTTACTTGCTCTTTGAGCAGAGATGTTTGACAGTGGAACATTGTCCAACTTTTTGCGTAGGGGTGTGGACTGAACGGCCACAATGGGTAAATGGAGGTTTTCTGGAAGCTTACAATCCTTGGTTGAACTTTTCTGGGTTTGGTGTTATTTGAATGAGCTACAGTACCTAGCTACAATCTTCTGGCAATTATTTTGGTAAAATGGAGAATCATGTTTTTGTAATTCTCCTTAGTTCTGCCATCCAGTCCAGTAAACATTCCCTTCACTCCTGGAATGCAGAAGAGATTGGATCGACCAATGAGCTCATAGGACTGGGAGACTCGGCACGCACCTTCACAGCCAAACAAGATGGTTAGACACACACACACACACACACACACACACACACACACACGCAAGAATGCATCCTCTGTCATTGGAACCTGGCCAAAGGGGGTAATCAGTAATATTTTATTCATTTATGGCACTAATTGTCCACAGCGTATGAGTGGGATTTGAAAATGTCGACAGTTGGTCCACTGTTACTTCGATGGCCGCTGAGATTTCAAGCTCTAACAGCATACAGTCTCAGTTGTGGACGAAATGCCCCTCCAAATGAGTCCTCCTCGACCAGAGCAAGAAGCTCCGAAGCCTAAAATCCTTAATTCAGCGTTTCATTCTAGTGTTAGCCACACAAGACTTGCTGCTGAGAGAGAGAGAGTTAAAATCATGTTTATTTGTTGATTTTATCCTTTTAGCGGGTGACTTAACGCACCCCCAGGCCCTTCCATTTGTGGAGCCTCTTCTCATACCAATTCCACAGCAGCCTCCCTACCAGACCACCACCCACCACAGGGGTGATACAACCCCCTGTCAGCCCGGCCTGCCTCCCAAATCCAGCCGCCTTAGCCAGGGCCACTCCGAGCAGGAAGCCGCCCCTGCTGCTACAGAGGTAAGTTTTCAGCTTTTGTCATTAAGTAGGATAATACCTGTTTTCCCCATAAGACAACAAGAACAAGTTATATAATGAGAATGTTTACAGTTTATCGAATTATCCTGAAAAGATGTTAACAATCAAACATCAAACAACTCGTGCTTACATTTGACTGCATTTTAAGTGAAGTAGCTAAAGTGCTTGCAACTTGGTGTTGGCAAGTTTCCATGGCCTGAGACACTAAGGAACAGGAAGGAAGCGTGGAAGGGTCAATGGAAGGTTCTATTGTTTCCTGAGAGCGCCAACGACTGCCGGTTTTTGCTATTTGAAATTAAGTGAAAGTCACTCAACCTGCTTTTCGTGATAGTGGAGGTTGTTATTCCTGGTACCAATCGGGCTCACCGTGAACACAAGTAATGCTGTTAAGTAGAACTGGGCTTCTTTATCCAACCTTGCGCATTTTAGCTGAAGTAGAGCTGAGAGAAGCAAGCACACACTTCCTTTGACTCTGGCCAGCATCGGGAAGCATGAGTCGCTGCTGAGTCATTTAAAATGAGAAACATGAGAGGAGTAGTCATTTCAAAAAAAAAAATAATAAAAGCCTCATCCTTTCACTTGCTATTTTTTTCTGGTCCCGGACCTTGTGTTGGTCTGCGATTTCACCTCGTTAAAAATCTGTCGACCAGTTAGCGTCTTTGTGTGGAAACAAGGGAAGTCAATAGTTGAGTCGATTTAGTACAATACATTTTAAAGAATTGTAGTAGTTTTCGGTTCTCCTTATTTCTCCTTGTTTCAGCCAGTTATATTCTCTATAACTGGGAATTAGATTACAACGGCCCTGTGGCTTTATAGAGCATTGGACTTCTAGGTAAGCACTGGAGAAGTGATTCAAAGGTTGTGGGTTAGAGTAACACCGAGGTCGAGCTTT
>NW_028293116.1:0-1000 GCF_960531495.2 Zeus faber | reverse complement strand
CATAACCCTACTAACCCTCACCCTACCAACCACAACCCTACTAACCCTCACCCTACTAACCCTCACCCTACTAACCATAACCCTACTAACCCTTACTCTACTAACCATAACCCTACTAACCCTCACCCTACCAACCCTCACCCTACTAACCCTCACCCTACTAATCAGAACCCTACTAACCCTCACCCTACTAATCAGAACCCTACTAACCATCACCCTACTAACCATAACCCTACTAACCCTCACCCTTCTAACCCTCACCATTGGTGACTGGTCTTGATTAATAAAACTAAATGAAACTGATATTTTATCAACTCAGAGATTCAAAGAGGAAGCGAGTTGTAGAAAGCAGGAACTCCCAGTCAACCACATCCTCACATCCTCCCATCCTCACATCCTCCAACCCTCCAGCACCTTCACATAGTAGGGGGGGTGGGGGTGTGACAGGATTCATTCACTACATAACACGTTCCTCCAATCTTTCTGCAGTTCCAAAACCAAAACTGCTCCTCCCAATCCTTTGCAAAAACCCTGCTCTAAAATTACTCGAAAATACCCACCCAGGAGCCTCGGGCAGAGAGGAAGGAACAAGTCACCATGAGGGAAAGCCCCCATGTCCTGCACCCCCAGGCCCTCATCCCTGCCGCCTGTTGAACACGCAGTGAAAGGGAAAGTCCCTTTATCCAATGTGGAAGTGCTTGCTCGGCTTGGCACATAATGCCCAAACCACCTGATGTGGAATTATTTTTCATCATTCATATATTTTGTTTGGTGATAGTGTGCGAGAGTGGCGCCGCCCCTAGCGGTCGCTGCGCCGGCGCTCCGGTTCACTCTTGCACTTTTTTGTATTTTTTTCCATTTTCTATCATAATGTATGCCAAAAAAGCATCTGACAGTTACCTCATACGACCGTGATGCACTCATGGATATAAAAATTTCCCTAAACTTACAACTTTGGGACTTTTTATCCATGGAAGCAGAGTGGCCGGTGGAAATCCTA